>NC_142437.1:35233333-35536363 GCF_059453495.1 Arachis ipaensis
GCAACTACCTAAATGAATGATGCATCATGCAATTCTTATTTTTATTCACTTGTATATAAAACTTACATGTAGTTGAATTAATTCACATTCTCAAGGAGTCACACACACACACACACACACATATATATATATATATATATATATATATATATATATATATATATATATATATATATATATATATATATATAGCCAAACCTTAGATAATGATAAAGCACTTTTACAGTTGAGATGGGAGAGAAAAATATTTTATAAACTTGCAAGACAATTAATAATTCAAACAGAGATATATGTTAATGAGCTATTGAACCCTCACTGGATTTTATGTTTACTCTCTAATCACTCAGTGTTTATTGGGTTAATCACTCTATTCTTCTTTTTATTCTTTCTTTCTATAACTTCGTTCTTCATCTAACCAATCAACAATTATAGAATATAGACATACAAAAGTCATGAGGTCTTGAATTAAGGTTGTAATGGGGCCAAGGTAAAGGTAAAGGTATTTGTATAAGGCTAAGTGAGCTAATAAGTGAATCCTTAATTAGTCTAAGATCTCACCTAACATACATACTTTGTAAAGCAAAGCTTCTTTACCTATTTTCCCATATTTTTCCACTTTTGATGTTACATGCTCATGTTTCAATGTTTATTATTTTTATCCCATGTGCATTGCTTTATTTCACAATTGGGGAATTCTTTTGTGTCCCCTTTATTCATAACACTTTTTTTTAATGCACATGGTAATTCAATTATTTTGATTTCACATGAGCATGCTTCCCAAAACTTTTATTTTGAATTATTTTATTCTTTTCAACTTTTCTACCTTTTGTTTTTATCATCCATATTCCCAATAGGTTTCCCTACATTTAAACCCTACACAATTTCTATCTTAAGCTAACCAAGGATTCAACTTGGGATTTTCATTTTGTTTTTCTGCTTAAGGCTAGTAATGTGGTGTATAGAATAAAAGGGGATTTAAAGGCTCAAGAGGGCTAACAAGGGTGATGCAAAGGGTAGGCTATTTTGGGATAAGTGAGCTAAAATCAAATAATGGCCTCAATCACTCTCTTGGTATGTATTTCTATTCTATAATCGGACATATAGATTAAAATAAAATAAAGAACATCAGAATAAAAAAGAAGGGCGGAACACACAGGAATAAAATATTATGGTTTGAATGTAACCATACAATTAAGCTCAAAACTCACAGGCTGTGTATTCTCTAGCTCAAAAATCATTTATCACTTATGTATGTCATGCAGGTTTAGTTAAAAATTCCCATTATTCTCAATGTAAAACTTAAGGTGGCTTTGGAGTTCTAGTGTTTCTCCTTGATGAAATGTTGTTAACTAACTAACATGTAATGCTATATATACAAGTTGTGTGGATTGTTTCTATTATGTTCAAGTTCCTAGTTTACTTCCTTTTTATATTTTTCAATTTAAACTAAGCTATCTTATGCTAAAAAAGGGTAAACTATACTAATTAATCCACAATTTCTATAACTAATAAGTTAGAATTGCAACTAAAACTAAATGGCTAAAATATGAACTAAAGTGCAACATAAAATAAATACATAAAAATAGCAATATATAAGTACTGAGAAGATAAAAATAAAAATAAAAAGGAAAATACAGAAAAGTAGCAAAATAAATAAAAAGAGTATGTAGTGGTTCACCAAAAAAAAAAGAACGCCAGAGATGGCGACCTCCCCACACTTAAAATGTAGCATCGTCCCCGATGCTCACTCAAGCAGGGTGTGAAGGGGTGTCATCACTGGAAGGACGGGTAGCTGGGGTCTCTGTGGTGGTGGTCTGAGGATCAGCCTGCTGCAGAGGAGGTGCTGACTGAATAGGGTAGCTGGGGTCTCTTGTAACTACCAACAAGTCCCACCCCATGCCTATAGACCATCCTCTCAACACAACTTCGAACCACCACACTCACAAGCTCCTTTTCACCATTCACTACCGTATGATCCTCATCTACCCAAATTCCAATCCAATTACTCCCAAACACCAACACTTCCCCATGTACCACGTCCAAATCCATCACCCCGAGAATCAGAGGTTCGCCTCAAGGAAATAGTAGATCAACTTCAAACAACCCTTTATCAACTGGAGCAAGCAATAAGTCAATTATCTTCTAGACGTTCGAACATTCAAGGACCTCCCACAACTTCGTGTGGACAATCTAATGATGAGCATAGCATGAAGGAGATACTAGAAACTCCAGTGGACAGAACAGGGCATGACTTCGTACTGGAACAAGTAGAGGAAGCTGTCATTATACACGAAGAAGAGTTGGTTGAAGACTTAGGAGACGCTGAGCCTCCATGGGAATCCAGACTTGTGGAGAATTCTGTAAAAGACGTTACAATTGATGCTAAGGAGGATAGTATACAACCCCAAGGCAAGTATTTTATGAGGAACTAGACAGAATACTCCAAGAAGCAAGTTTCCTTGATGATGATAGTCACGAGTCAAGTTCTCCTAGTAATGAACTTGCATCCGCAAGTGAATTCTCTAAGATCAAAGAATCTTCCCCAAGTGAATACGAAGATGATGCGGAGGTAGATTTCTCTCAACCTCCCGTTTATGACTTAAGTGACGAGGAAAACATAGAAGGCTTTGATCAGGACATGGATGCAATTGAGGAAGTCTGCAAGGAAGTGAAGAAATTCACAGAAGAGAATAAGGGAGTAGAACTCATAGAACCACTGGAAACACCTATCCCAAGGCCATTACCACCTAATACAAGCTTCAAATGGGTACAATCCTTAACCTTTAGCTTTATTTCCCACATGAATATGGTTTGCTTGAAACAGATGGCCAGCTTAGAGCTCTCTGCGGCTTTAAGAGTAAGAGGGAAATGGCTCGCACTCAGAGCTGGTGCACAACGTTCAATAAGGTTCCATGCTTCAATTCGAAGTACACGGATTGGCATCGCGATTAATCGAATGGATCTTGGAAAACGTTTGATCACCATGGTGAGAATCTACTTTCTAAACCGCCCGGATGGAAAAATATAGATCAAGACAAAGGCGGATCTAAAAGCAAAGTTTGGGATCCTGGAATCTATTCTGACATTCGTCACCCCGGGAGCCTGAGAACATGTTTGAAGCTGCTCAGAAGCTTTACATGCCTAGTTTGGGACCCCGGAGGCTATTGGCATTCCAAGCATTGGTGGAGATTTTTGGATGAATTTAAGCATAAGCCGCCATAACAGGAAGCTCATCCAATGTCTAACTTAAGGACTTTAACTAAAAGTGCTAGGTGGGAGACAACCCACCATGGTATGGTCGTTTCTTTTTCAGTTTTTTATTTTGTGTTATTTATTTTTATTTCCTTTTCAATTGAACCTGAATATTATTCACTCATATTGCATACTGCATAATTACATACCTGCATAAAAAAAAGGGTGCGTGACGCGACCGCATCATTCATGCGATCGCGTCGGTTGCGAAAAACACTTCCCACGCGTCCGCGTCATTCACGCGGCCGCGTGATCTGGAGATCGGCGTAAACATCCAACGTCCAGAAAGTTAGGTTGGAATCGTGCGGTCGTTGTGCATTTCGCACAAAATGACCCACGCGGTCGCGTCCTTGACGCGATCGCATCACTTGCACAATACCAATCCCACGCGACAGCGTGAGCGAGATGCGATCGCGTCACGTGGATTGCACACCACCCCAATGGAGACAGAGAGTTGCACTGAAACGACGCTGGAATTGTGTGTTCAGCACAATTTCCAGCGACGTGGTTGCGTGCCTCATGCGACCGCGTCATTCACTCTTTTACCCATTCCATGCGATCGCGCCACCCACGCGATCGCGTTGACCCCCATTTCACCCACCACGCGATCGCGTGGATTCAAATTTAATAACCCCTAGCCATGCGAAACCTACCCATTCGCGCCCCCAGCCCCCTCTCCTTCCTCTCTTCTCTCCACAACCACCACCCACAACTTCCAGCCACCACCACCACCCACCGCAACCCCCGACGACCACCCAGAAGCCACCGCCACGCCACCCCCCTTCCTTCCCCCCCCCCTCTTTCTTCTTCTTTCTTCCTCTTCTTCCCTCCACCACCACTGCCACCCCTCCGCGACCGCCACACCCTCCGTGCCGCCGTCACCGCCGCGCCCCCAACCGCTACCAACGCCCCCTTCCCTTCCTTCCCCTTTCCCCTCTTAACCCCATTACCCTTTCCAAAATCCCCCTGCCTCCGAACAGCCGCCACCGCCGCCGTGCCGCTCTCAACTACCGCGTCGGCCGCCACCACCACCATCCCCCGGCCACTTCTCTGCCCCACTTTCATTCCTACGCCTACCAGGTTCCACTGAACGCCATCCTTCTTTCCATTCATCGTTAATTTCCTATTTTTCTGTTTATGTTCATATTTAGGCTAGTTAGTTATGCATGTTGTAGTGGATTCTAGGTTGTTAGGTAGCCTAGGATGTGGTTAGTGGATTTAGGCCTGTTTAATTGCACTGTTCATGTTTCTTGTTTTCTAATTTTCGTAATTCTGCTGTTGCTGTGATGTTAGTATTGTTCATATGCTGTAATTTCTTGTTTCATGCTGCTTTTTACACTGCTTTTCCATGTTCATATTCCCTTTATGTAATTGCAGCTATATTTTAATTCATATGAGCTATTCTGATTGCTATTTATTTTCCGAGAACATCCAATTTTAGCCGGGATGCTGCCCAAATTTTTGTAAATTGTTTTGATTTTCATTCCTGTTTTGGTTTTGGCAAACTTGCACTCTGCTTTACTTAGCTTTTACCAAACCAATTCATGAATGACAGGGCAAGCTTTCTTATTCTTTTTAATTTTCTAGTTTATAAATTGGATGATTCAGTTCCACTTTTTGCTATTTTCATTTGATTCATCCTTAACTTCATTGTTTGAATTTGTGTTATCTGTTGCTTTAATTTGTGAATTCTCGTTATTTAGAAAATGCTCATCATGCCACTTACTCTAACCCACTTTTTACTAATTCACTAATTTTAACTTCCTCACCTCTTTTACATTCCTAACCCACTTACCTTTCGAAACATCTCTTATGGTTTTTCACTATTCTCTCTAACATTCTAGCCAAGGCATGACGGACGTTTTTTCTACTTAACATGAATCCGTTTACATTTTGGATTGTGAATTTTTATTTTTGGACTTATAACTCCTATACAATCCTTAATGCATATTTACTTAACTCCTTTTCATTATTCTATTGCTCCTTTGCCATTATATGCTTCTTTCGATTAATTGCCTACCTGCTTTCCTATTTTTATTATATCCTGGTTTTCTATTTTTTTTTCAGGATGTCTGACACCCAGAGAAAGGGAAAAGGAAAGGCAACAACTGGCAAACAGAAAAGAGGTGAATCCTCTATGTCCATACTGGACATCATGCACAATGACTCCTGGCAGGAGAAACACTTTACCCCGCAGGAGAAGGCTGACCAGCTACTCCCTGCTACTGATCCCATTAGATTTGCAAACCGATACTGCGAGCTGAAGTATCCGGTGTTTGCAACCTCCAGAAACCTGTACCTGGAGAGGACTTTGAAAATTCCAGGAGAACTCCAACAATACACCTCTGATCAGATCAAACAAAGAGGCTGGTTCTTCCTGGAGAGAAACCTGACTGAGGTCAATGCATCTTGGGTAAGGGAATTTTACTGCAATTACTTCAAAACTTCCCTAGATGCAGTGAACCTAAGAGGGAAGCAGATACTGGTCACTAAAGAGGCCATAGAGGATGTTCTGAAGCTTCTGCCTAAATCCGATCAGCTGGATGGTTATCAAAAAGCTGAGGAGGACATGCGCTTCATGAAGTTTGATTGGGATGCAGTCAAGGCCAGGATAGCCCTTGACCCGACCGTTCCATGGATCATGGGTCAGAACACCACCATGCCAAAGGAAATCAAGCAGATTTACTTAAATGATGAGGCTTGGCTATGGCATCAGATACTTAGCAACTTTGTTAAGCAGAGTACCCATGAGAGTGAGATACTTGCCGCTATGATCACCCTCCTATGGTGTGTGCTGGAGGGTAAGGACCTGTACCTGCGACGCTTCATTCAGTACTATATGGCCAGGGTCCACATCCGAGGCACTCTCCCCTTTCCTTATCTGATTACACAGCTAGGCCGTCGAGCTGACGTGCCTTGGGAGGATGCTGATGAGAAGCCATCTGCTGCAGAATGCAAGAAGATTATCCCTCACAGTAGGAACTTTCTGGCTTTGGGCTACAGACCTCCATTCCTCACTGCTACTGCTGAGACAGCCGCACCTTCTGCCGGCCCCTCTTCCTCTACAGCTACCCCAGCTTCCCCTGCTACCACCACTGTACCTCCACCTGCCTCAGAGCCAGTTTATCACCTAGTGCACCGTCTATTTTGACAGCTAGACCAGATGGAGCGCCGCAACCGGTGCCGATATCAGAGAGCTGAGCGTCGCAGCAAGCGACACTATGAGCACCTGAAGCTGATGATACGATCTGGCGATATCCCCTCCGAGCCTGACACACCATCAGAGCCATCTGAGGAGGAGGTGGATGATCACGAGGCAGAGACCCATCCACAGAGTGAGGCTGCGCAGGCAGGCACAGAGCAGGCTGCATCACATCAGGAGGCCCCGCCTCAGATTCAGGCTGCATTCCCAGAGGTTCCTATTCAGTCAGCACCTCCTCTGCAGTAGGCAGACCCTCAGAACACCACCACAGAGACTCTAGCTACCCATCCTTCAAGTGATGACACCCCTTCACACCCTGCTTGAGTGAGCATCAGGGACGATGCTTCATTTTAAGTGTGGGGAGGTCGCCATCTCTGGCGTATTTTTTGGTGAACCACTACAGACTCTTTTTATTTTATTTTGCTATTTTCCCTGTATTTTTTCTCTTTATTTTTATTTTTATTTTCTCAGTACTTATACATTACTATTTTCATGTATTTTTACTCTATTTCTGCATGTTGCACTTTTAGTTCATATTTTAGCCATTTAGTTTAGTTGCAATTCTAACTTATTAGTTATAGAAATTGTGGATTAATTAGTATAGTTTATCCTTTTTAGCATAAGATAGCTTAGTTTAAATTGAAAATATAAAAGAAAGTAAACTAGAGACTTGAACATAATAGAAGCAATCCACACACCTTGTATATATAGCATTCCATGTTAGTTAGTTAACAACATTTCATCAAGGAGAAACACTAGAACCTTAAAGCCACCTTAAGATTTACATTGAGAATAATGGAAACTCTTAATTTTTACTTGCATGACATATATAACTGATATATGATTTTTGAGTTAGAGAATACACAGCCTGTGAGTTTTGAGCTTAATTGCATGGTTACATTTAAACCATGATATTGTATTCCTGTGTGTTCCGCCCTTCTTATTTATTCTGGTATTCTTTACTTTGTTTTAATCTGTATATCCAATTATAGAATATAGATGCATACCAAGAAAGTGATTGAGGCCATTGTTTGATTTTAGCTCACTTATCCCAAATTAGCCTACCTTTTACATCACCCTTGTTAGCCCCCTTGAGCCTTTAAATCCCCTCTTATTCTACAAACCACATTACTAGCCTTAAGCAGAAAAACAAAATAAAAATCCCAAGTTGAATCCTTGGTTAGCTTAAGATAGAAATTGTGTAATTGTTTAAGTGTGGGAAACCTATTGGGAACATGGATGATAAAAACAAAGGGTAGAAAGTTGAAAAGAATAAAATAATTCAAAATAAAAATTTTGGGAAGCATGCTCATGTGGAATCAAAATAATTTAATTACCGTGTGCATTAAAAAAAATTTTATATTTCAGTATTTGAATAAAGGGGATACAAAAGAATTCCTCAATTGCAAAATAAAATAATGCACATGGGACAAAATTAAAATATGAGCATGTAACATAAACAAGTGGGAAAAATATGGAAAATAGGTAAAGAAGCTGTGCTTTACAAAATATGTATGTTAGGTGAGATCTTAGACTAATCAAGGATTCACTTAATTAGCTCACTTAGCCTTATACATATACCCTTACCTTTACCTTGGCCCCATTACAACCTTAATTAAAGACCTCATGATTTTTGTATGCCTATATTCTATAATTGTTGATTGGTCAGATGAAGAACAAAGTTATAGAAAGTAAGGATAAAAAGAAAAATAGAGTGATTAACCCAATAAACACTGAGTGACCAGAGAGTAAACACAAAATCCAGTGAGGGTTCAATAGCTCATTAACATATATCTCTGCTTGAATTATTAATTGTCTTGCAAGTTTATAAAATATTTTTCTTTCCCATCTCAATTGTAAAAGTGCTTTATCATTATCTAAGGTCTGGCTATATATATGATTCCTTGAGAAATCTGAATTAATTCAACTACATGTAAGCTTTATATACAAGTGAATAAAAATAATTAGAATTGCATGATGCATTTAGGTAGTTGCATTTAGAATAAATTGCATTGCATGAGATTCCACCACTTCAACATTACCTTACTCTTTATCTTGGATTTAGCATGAGGACATGCTATTGTTTAAGTGTGGGAAGGTTGATAAACCCATGTTTTATGATATATTTTGTGCTCAAATTGAGTGATTTATTCAATCCTTCACCCACTTATTCATATTAATTGCATGGTTTTACTTTCCCTTCCTTATTATGTGATGTATGTGAAAAACATGTTTCCTATGCTTTAAAAGTAATTATTTTAATTACCCTTTATTTTCATTTGATGCCGTGATTTGTGTGTTGAGTAATTTCAGATCTTCTAAGGCAGGAATGACTTAAAGGATGGAAAGGAAACATACAAAATTAGAAGGAAAGCATAAAATAGAGTTTTTGAAGAAACTGGCAGCGACGCGATCGCATGGACGACGTGGCTGCATGCTAGCGCAAAATGGCAGTGACGTGACCGCATGATTGACGCGACCGCGCGCCATGAGCGAAATACATATGACGCGGACGCATGACTGAAGCGACCGCGTGACAAGAAAAACTCCAGACGACGCGACCGCGTGACCCACGCGGATGCGTGACAGAGGCCACGCACCAGAAATTACAGAAAATGCCCCCAGCGATTTCTAAAGCCCTTTTTGGCCCAAATCCAAGTTCAGAAGGCATAGATCAGAGGTTATGAAGTGGGGGAATGCATCTATTCAGATGAGAGTCTCCAATTAGTTAGTATTCATGAATTAGATGTAGTTTTGAGGGAGAGGTTCTCTCCTCTATCTTTTAGGATTTAGAATTAGGATTTCTTTTGCTTTCAGGATTATCTCTTTTTATCAGGTTCAATATTCCTTTTTATTTATCTTCTCGATTTAGTTTATGAATTCTTCTATGTTATAGATTATTCTTTTGAATTAATGTTATTTGAGGTATTTCAGTTTATTATTGCTTTCTTTTATTTATATTACTGTTGCTTCCAATCTGAAGACATTTTTATTCCAGCAGATTTATTTTTCCCCTTTTGGTCTTGGTTAAGAAATCAGTAACTCAGGAGTTATCAAACTCAACGTGATCGATAATCGTTATCTTTGCTAATTGAATTGAACTTCAATAATCCCAATCTTTCCTTAGGGATTAACTAGGATTTGAGGATCAAACTAATTAGTCACTTGACCTTCCCTTACTCTAGCAAAAGTTAACTGAGTGGAATTAAGATTCAATTTTCATTATCATTGATAAGGGTAACTAGGATAGGACTTCCAATTTCTCATACCTTGCCAAAAGTGTGTTTTACAGTTATTTACTCATTTTACAGTCTTTTACTTATTTTAATTGCAATTTAAATTACTTGTTCCTCATCTTCACAACCCCAATTTACAATCTTCATAACCAATAATAAGAACATACTTCCCTACAGTTCCTTGAGAAGACGACCCGAGGTTCAAATACTTCGGTTATCAATTTTTAAGGGGTTTGTTACTTGTGACAACTAAAACGTTTGTACGAAGGGATTTCTGTTGGTTTAGAGACTATATGTACAACGCAACTGTTTTTATAAAATTATTTACTGGCAAAAATCCTAACGTCAGATACTCATAGAGGAAACACTAATCAAGGACGTGGTGATTACCTTGGACCAAGGGGACAGAATTTTAAGAGAAATGAACACACTCCTCAGCATCTTCGAGGTCAAGGGGATTTCAGAAGAAACGACAATGCTCAGTTCCACATGGCAAAGGGAAATGGACGATGCTATACTTGCGGATTACCAAGGCACCTTGCTAAGTACTGTCGTCGAGGGAGGAACCGAGGCGTGGGTAGGAGTCAGCAACCAGGCCGAAATTTTACTAGGGATGCAGAAGAGACGATGGAATTGGATCCGCTGATAAGAGGTAAGCATATAAGGTTGTTGTGATATGTTATTAGGACCCAGTTGGCTTAGTTTTATCCTATGGAAGGTTGTCATAAGTTTGGTCAGACTTAGAGATTTGTTAGAGGGACCGATGGAAAAGGAGGCTTTGATACATGTAGCTGAGTAACCCGGATTCTTAACGACGATAAATCGAGTAGACGTACAGGAATGGTTATCGGGCATCACTAGAAAATCTTGTCGGTTCCCTGTATGGATGAAGGGTGCGGTTCAGCATTAGCGGCAATGAAAGTACCAACTGACGCTTTTGCGGTTTTAACTGTGATTTTGCGGTTTTAAGGTTTAGAATGATTTTCAAATCCGGTTTGGAACTTTAGTTCAAATGATTTTTTTTGAAACTAGGTCGGAACTCTTTGGTTAAATGATATGATTTAAAAGAAAAGTGAGTTCTATGATTTTATCAATTTGTGAACTTGGTTTATAATTTATCTTGTCAAAAGGGATCTAAAATTGAGAAGTTTTTATTTAAAGAAACTGTGATTTCAGGTATTTGACTTACGAGCAAATGATTTTTGACTCCTTTAAAAAATCCTTGAAAATGATCTCATTTAGATTGAACTTGTTTTAAAGGTTTTGAAAAATATTACAAAATCGGTATTTGGTTTAAGGAAAATTTTCGAATTCTTAATGACGATAATCAGAGTGACGCAGCGGAAGGCGAGAAAGGACATCGACATGGTACGATGATGGTGAATGAGATGCTTTGGCAATTTGTTGGGTTGATAACGCTGATAGTAGAATGCTTTGTGGAATATATATATATCACGTGATTCGAATTTTCGAGGGCGAAAATTTTATTAGGAGGGGAGAATGTAAGAATTGGAGTTTTTCACGTAAAACCGTTTTAATAAAATAATTTTAGTGTCCGGAATAGATTCAAAATTTAAAAGTTTTAATTTGAAAATATAAAGGTGAAATTTGATTTCAATGAATTTTTCTGACTCAGAAAATGTATTTTTCCGCGAAAAATCACGAACCGACAGCCAAACCGGTCGAACCAGTTTAAGTCTGTCCGATACTGTGTTTTGAGAAAAATAAGATTTTGAAAGTTGATTTATTGTTTTTAAAGGATAAAAATAATTTAGAATTGAAAACCGGACACTAATCTTAAAGGTTTGGCCCACGGACCAAAAACGCTAACAGGTTGGACCGGGCCCAAACTGGGCTCAAGGCCCAACATATATAAGCTCATTAAATGAGTTTTTCAGCTCATTTCCACCCAATAAGAGAGAGAGGCGCGGTTTTAGGGGAAGAGAGGAGAAGAGGGGTTTTACGATTCACCTCCTTCTTCCGGGAGCTATAACTTGAGCTACAAAACTCCGATTGACGAGCTGTTTGTGGCCACGAGAAGCTCTCAACGAGCTCTTCCTTTCTATCTAAGAAAATATGGTAAGAACTCGAAACCCACTCCCAAGTTTCCTGCCCTAACTTCTGCGTTTTTGGGGGTTTGGTTTTTGAGTGGATTTTATGGTTTTGCTTGTTTAGGTGATCTCTAGTAGTGGGTAATTATTGGAAATTGCCCCAATCCTCTTTGGACAAGGTAAATTTACTCATAAACCCTTGTGGTATTGTATGTTATGGTTTCTAGGTTTTGATTTTGTTATATATATGGTGTTAGATTGAGTTTTCGTGTTTGTTGGAGTTGGTTGAGGTTTTGGATCAAGCTTGGTGGCTTCGTTTTGGTGTTTAGTGCGTTTGGGAATCGGCCAAGGTATGGTTTCGGTTTCCTTTATGTAATATGTAATGTTTCTGGACACTTAGACTAGTTGACATTAAGATAGGATTGAATTAAGTAAATGGTGGATTGAATTATGTATGTGGCATGTGAGTTGTGATAAAGATTTTATGAGTTGTGTATGTTAGAGTTTGATTATGATGTTGACGAGAAAATTGATGATTGGTGTTGTTGATGTGGATTGATTGATGTTGTAGTGGTGTTGTGTGGAAGGAATTGGAAGAATAACAATAATGATTATATGATTTATGATGATTGTTGGTATTTTAATGATTATGAAGGTTGATGATGAATGTGAGATTTATTGTTGTTGATGAGGGTTTGTTGATATGGTTGATGATTGATGATGAATATTAATGTTGTTGGTAATTGGAGATGAGTGTTTAAAGAGTTGATAATTTGAGATATTAAATGTTGAGGATTGTTATGGTTGTTGAGAGTTTTTGGTATTGTTGATGATAAATTAATGATAATTAATGAGAATGTTATTGGTGAATGAGTAGAGTTATGAGTCTTTATGTTGATTGGGGAATGTGTTAGTGGAGGATTGTTTATAATGTTATTTATATTTGATGATTGAGGTTGAGAATATAGGAATGTGAAAGAAAATTTGGTATGAATAGTGGAATGTAACAAAAAGGGTAGATTATGATGTAAATTGGAGTTGGAATGGTTTGTTTTGGTTTTGGTAATGTTTTGTAAGGAATTGAGTCATTGGTGGATTTTGGTAAAAACTGATTTTTAGTGAACTTTGATGGGTCATAACTTGTGCCTCAGTTTTCAAAAATTGTTGAAACTTATTTTAAATTAAAGTTCATTGAAAGGTCTTCAAATTGATATAAAGTTTGTAAAATTTGGTTTTTATAGAGAAGGTTATGATCATTCAAAGTTTGGTGTCAAAATCTGAAATTCTGCAATTTTGTGATTTCTGGTATGTGCGCACGCACAGCCTTGTGCGCCCGCACACCCGTGTGATTTTTTTATACCTATGCACACGCACAGCCTTGTGCGTATGCACACACGGGGGAAGGCTTGCTGTTGGCAGTGCTAGCACAGCCTGTGCGCGCACTGATGCACTGAAACTTGTCCCTTAACAAATCTCCCTCGGCAAGTATACCGAATTGTCGTCAAGTAAAAACTCACAGTAGAGTGAGGTCGAATCCCACAGGGATTGATTGGTCAAGCAACTTTAATTGGAAGAATGTTCTAGTTGAGCTAAGCAGAAAGTGAGTTGAGAATTGCAGGAAATTAAATGGCGGGAAAGTAAATAGCAGAAAATAAATGACGGGAAGTAAATTGCAGAATCTTAAATGGGGAAGGGAAGTTTAGCATGAAAGTAAATGGCATAAAGTAAA
This sequence comes from Arachis ipaensis, assembly GCF_059453495.1. Lineage (NCBI taxonomy): Eukaryota > Viridiplantae > Streptophyta > Magnoliopsida > Fabales > Fabaceae > Arachis > Arachis ipaensis. The sequence goes on from NC_142437.1 coordinate 35,246,804, forward strand.
GAGAATGGGTAAGATCAGAAATGGGGGATTCATTGGGCTTAGGAGATGTTGCATTCTCCGGATCAAGTTCATTTTCATCTCTTCCTCAATCAATGCATTCATTGATCTCCTTGGCAATCTTAAGTGATTGAATTCCAATTCCTTGGTAATTCAATCTCTCAAATCAGATCAATAGCCAATTTCTTGGTCTAATTGCTCATGAGAAGAGATGAAGTGTGGTCACTGATTATACCACATATATTTCTAAATCAAAATATTGGGAGAATTATATGTCACCATATCCACCCAAACCCCAATTTGGTCCAACATGAGAAAACATTTCTAGCATGATCTCTTCATCCCTTTTCCAAGGTTCAGAAGAGATCCAAGTATGAATAGCTTATTTTCCAAGATAACTACTTAATTGGATGAAGATTGAAAGTTTTCTAGTAAAATCAAGAGAAAAGAAAGAAGAAGAATAATGAAAACTATTATTGATCCATCAAATTACAACAGAGCTCCCTAACCCAATGAAATGGGTTTAGTTGTTCATAGCTCTGGGAATGGAAAGCAAAGATGGAGAGTACATTCTGAAAGTTAAACTAGAAGTGCAGAGAAAGTAAAATACAGAGAGTAATTCTAATAATGCCAAAAAGCTTTCCTCTAGTTCAAAGCTACTCCTATATATACTACTCTTCTGATCTTCTAGTTGATTCTTCAAGTCTTGGATATAGGCCTTTGGATCTTGAGTTGAAGCAGTTATCTTCTTCAGTGGGCTCAGCTTTACTTGTAGAGAAAGTGTGAAGTAGGCGGGGACTTTAGCTTAGGGCGTTAGTGGTGTTAACGTTAAGTGAAAATGTGGGGTTGAGAACGTTAGTGACAATCATCTTTTTCACTAACGTTCCTAACCCAAAGTGGTCTACGTTAACTTCAACGTTAGTGGCACTAATGTGACCACTAACGTTGACCCTTGGCCCTTCGCAAACGTTACTCGGGTTTACCTTTTTCAATAACGTTGAGAGTACCCCTTTCTCCCTACGTTAGAGTTCACGTTAGAATAGTTAACGTGGCCTTTAACGTAGGCTTGCCAAATCTTCGAGAGCATTAGTGACACTTACCTTTGTCACTAACGCTTCAGAACGCCCCTACTTCCCACGTTAGAGTTCACGTTAACTAGGTTAACGTGACTTCTAACGTGGTATTGATAGCCATCTCCAATGTTAGTGACAAAGGTGAGTGTCACTAACGTTGGCTCATCATCCCTCTTCTCCACGTTAGCTTCCACGTTAATGTAATTAATGTGGCAACTAACGTGGCTCATAGTGGCTCAATCCAATGTTAGTGACAAAGGTGAGTGTCACTAACGTTGGTGATTCTTGCTCCATGCACATTAGAGTCCACGTTAACTAGGTTAACGTGGCTTTTAACGTAGCCAATATGGGCTTAGTCCAACGTTAGTGACAAAGGTGAGTGTCACTAACGTTGGCATCATCTTCTTCTTCCACGTTAGAGCTCACGTTAACTAAGTTAACGTGGCTCTTAACGTGGCCAATTGCCCCTTTTGGAACGTTAGTGGCACTTACTTTTAGCACTAACGTGGGCTATGATGGCTCACAAAGGCGTTATTGGCAATCACTTTTCTCATTAACGTTGCAAGCTAGCTTCCATTCCACGTTAGTGGTCACGTTAGCTAGACTAACGTGGCTACTAACGTGGTTCTTCCTTGCTTCCTTTATCCTGAAATCAAGCAATAAAGTGCATCAAAGCTCTAATCCAAGTTATGAGACATGCATCATTCAATTTGTCCTTTAATTCATGTATAATTCTCATGAAATCATGTAAAATTCACAATGTTTGCTTGAATCAAGATGTAAGTGATTATTTACCCAAAACTTGCTTATTTCCTAAGAAAATGCACGAAACTACCTTAAAACCATAAAGAAAAGGTCAGTGAAACTGGCCAAAATGCCCTAGCATCACAACACCAAACTTAAAGCTTGCTTGTCCCTAAGCAAGTACTGGAACAAGAGAACGATGAATGAAATGACAAGATGAATGAATCATTATTGTGGAAGTCATGTTCTTGGTTTTATGGGGTTTCATGCATAGCAACTTAGGTTCATTCCTTTACTGGCTTTCAGACCTTTATCATGCCTTGGAATACTCACTTGATTGCACCATTTGAGACTTTTATTTATTGATCCCTTTGTCTTTCCAAGGTTTATTTTATCCTTAGGCTAAGTGTTTTGTGAGGGGGCGACTCTTTAAGATAAGCTTTCAGCCAACTCTCCCGAACCAGTTGGTTCAAGGTGCTAGGTGTTGAAACACCCCTAAGGACTTACTCCCTCAAGTCTCTCTCCCCCATACATGCACACCACAGGCACATGGTTTGTTATTTTCTTTCCTTGAGGTCTTGGTGTCCAGCACCTCTTTGGGTTACTAAATGTTCTATAGCAAGGTTGCTCTTGATAGTGGATTTTCAGTTGATAATCCCGGGCTAGTTAACCTAAGTTACCAAGTGATGAAGCACTCCTAAGAACTTATTCATCCAAGCAGATCCTTGGTACAAGAGCACCACAGACACATCCCTCAAGGTTCAAGCCCTTGGTGCCTAGCCTTATTCTTTATTACCTTTCTTTCTTTTTCAATTCTTAGTGTTCTTTTCCTTTTTATTACTGGGATCTTAGTGTTTAGCTAGTCTCATGGGGTGTGTTTCAAGTATATGATTCATGACAGATAGTTGCCTTCCCACCTTGTTGGTGAACCAACTTAGCTAAGTGATTACTACCCCACGAATTTAAGAACCTACTCCACAACTTGAACATCACTCTGGTCTTTCATAACATCTCTTTTTTTTTATTTAGCTTAAAAGGACAAGAATACAATAAGCAAGATGAGAATAAAAACAGGCAATTTGACTAGCAAGCATAGACCTAGGCAAAAGCAAACTTAAAGACAGAATTGAAATTCCTAAACTACCATGGAAGCATGCTCTATTTCATACATGATTTTCCTTATTTAAAAGACTTGAAAAAGAAAGATGGAACAATGAGGGAACTCCACCACCTTTTACTCTTGGGGATGCTCATGCTCTCCTTCCTGTTTGTCCTCCTTGTGTTTTTCTTGAGTGCTTGCACTCCCACTTCCCTTGCTTTTTCCAATCAACTTTTTCAAGAAGCCAGCATCTTCCATCTTCTTTTTCAATGTTTCCTTCTGCTATTTCACCTTCCTTTCCTCTTGTTCTATGAGATCTTTTTGGACCTCATCATACCTAGGGATTGTAGAGTGTAGATTATGCATATGACTAGATATATGTCCGTAAGGTGATTGTAATCACATACGGTCCCTTCCAGCGGGATTTGAGTTTCCCAAGGAATAATTTGAGCCTTGAGTTGAAGAGAAGGACTCTCTATCCTGGTTCAAAGACTCTGGATTCTATCTTCTTGTTATGCCACCTCTTTGCCTTTTCCTTATAGATCTTTGCATTTTCAAATGCATCTAAGCGGAATTCATCCAACTCATTTAGTTGGAGCAGCCGTTTCTCTCCTACTGCTTTAGCATCAAGGTTAAGGAATCTGGTAGCGCAATAGGCTTTATGTTCTAGTTTCACTAGCAAATGATAGGATTTCCCATACACTAGCTAGTATGGTGATGTTCCTATAGGGGTTTTGAAAGCTGTTCTGTATGCCCATAGAGTATCATCAAGCTTTTTAGCCCAATCCTTTCTAGAGGTACTTACTGTCCTCTATAAGATTCACTTTAGTTCTCTATTTGATACTTCAGCTTGCCCATTGGTGCACGAAATTGTGATCACACTTTTCACAACTCCGCACAACTAACCAGCAAGTGCACTGGGTCGTCTAAGTAATACCTTACGTGAGTAAGGATCGATCCCACGAAGATTATCGGCTTGAAGCAAGCTATGGTCATCTTGTAAATCTTAGTCAAACGGATTCAAATGGTTATGAGGTTTTGATATTTAAAAGATAAATAAAACATAAAATAAAATAAAGATACTTATGTAATTCATTGGTGGAGTTTCAGATAAGCGTTTGGAGATGCTTTGTTGCTTCTGAACCTCTGCTTTCTTATTGTCTTCTTCCAATCATGCGTGCTCCCTTCCATGGCAAGCTGTATGATCTTCTCAGATGAAAAATACCAGGTACGATTTCTGCACGGCTAATCAACTGTTGGATTTTTCGTCTCGGATGAAAAATACCAGGTACAGCTACCGCACGGCTAATCATCTGTCGGTTCTCACTAGCGTCAGAATAGGATCTCTCTATCCTTTTGCACACTGTCACTGCGCCCAACATTTGTGAGTTTGAAGCTCGTCACAGTCATCTTTTCCCAGATCCTACTCGGAATACCACAGACAAGGTTTAGACTTTTTGGATCTCAAGAATGCTGCCAATTGGTTCTAGCCTATACCACGAAGATCCTAATCTCACAGACTCAGTCTGTGGATTAGAGACCCAAGAGAATATACTCGAGCTGTCGTCCAATGACTACGTTGAACATCATGTAGACCGCTTGTGGTTGTCAGGCACGCTAATCTTGGCTAAGCGAGTAACAAAGATAATGGGTGATTGTCATGGGTCACCCCTTCATTCTGACTTAACTGAATTAAGTACGAGAGTATATCTTAGAGAAGAAGTAAGCGTGAATTAAAAGAGAAACAATAGTACTTGCATTAATTCATGAAGAACAGCAGAGCTCCGCACCTTAATCTATGAGGTGTAGAAACTCCACCGTAAAAAATACATAAGAGAAAAAGGTCTAGACATGGCCGAATGGCCAGCCTCCAAAACGTAACATGTGATTCCAAAAGTGATAATCCCCTAATACAATAGTAAAAAGTTCTATTTATACTAAACTAGTTACTAGGGATTACAGAAATTAAGTAACTAAGTGCAGATAGTGCTGAAATCCACTTCCGGCGCCCACTTGGTGTGTGCTTGGGCTGAGCATTGAGCTTTACACGTACATAGGTCATTTCTAGAGTTAAACGCCAGCTTGGATGCCAGTTTGGGCTTTTAACTCCAGTTTTGGTGCCAGTTCTGGCGTTTTACACCAGAAAAGAGTCTCTGGTGGGTGTTTGAATGCCAGTTTGGGCCATCAAATCTCGAGTAAAGTATGGACTATTATATATTGATGAAATGCCCAAGATGTCTACTTTCCAATGCAATTGAGAACGTGCCAATTGGGCTTCTGTAGCTCTAGAAAATCTACTTCGAGTACAGGAGGGTCAGAATCCAATAGCATGTGCAGTCTTTTCTCAGCCTCTGAATCAGATTTTTGCTCAAGTCCCTCAATTTCAGCCAGAAAATAGCTAAAATTACAGAAAAATATACAAACTCATAGTAAAGTCCAGAAATGTGATTTTTGCATAAAAACTAATAAAAATATAATAAAAAGTAACTAAAACATACTAAAAACTATGTAAGAACAATGCCAAAAATAGTATAAATTATCTGCTCATGACAACACCAAACTTAAATTGTTTCTTCTCCCCAAGAAACTAAAAACAAAATAGGATAAAAATAAGAGAAAATACAATAAATCTCAAAAATATCAATGAAGATTAGTTTCAATTAGAGGAGTGGGACTAGTAGCTTTTTACTTCTGAACAGTTTTGGCATCTCACTTTATCCTTTGAAGTTCAGAATGATTGGCATCCATAGGAACTCAGAATTCAGATAGTGTTATTGATTCTCCTAGTTCAGTATGTTGATTCTTGAACACAGCTACTTTATGAGTCTTGGCCGTGACCCTAAGCATTTTGTTTTCCAGTATTACCATCGGATACATAAATGCCACAAACACATAATTGGGTGAACCTTTTCAAATTGTGACTCAGCATTGCTAGAGTCCCCAGTTAGAGGTGCCCAGAGCTCTTAAGCACACTCTTTTTGCTTTGGACCACGATTTTAACCGCTCAGTCTCAAGCTTTTCACTTGACACCTTCATGCCACAAGCACATGGTTAGGGACAACTTGATTTAGCCACTTAGGCCAGGATTTTATTCCTTTGGGCCCTCCTATCCATTAATGCTCAAAGTCTTGGATCCTTTTTACCCTTGCCTTTTAGTTTAAAGGGTTATTGGCTTTTTCTGCTTGCTTTTTTCTTTTTTTTTTCTTTATTTTTCGCATTTCTATTTTTTTTCGCAAGCTTTGTGGTTTTCACTGCTTTTTCTTACTTCAAGAATCAATTTTATGATTTTTTAGATTATCAATAACATTTCTTTTTTTTCATTATTCTTTCAAGAGCCAACAATTTTAACATTCATAAACTTCACTATAAAAAATATGCACTGTTCAAGCATTCATTCAGAAAACAAAAAGTATTACCACAACATCAAAATAATTAAACTATTTTCAAGATAGAATTCGAAATTCATGTACTTCTTTTTCTTTTTCAAAAAACATTTTTCATTTAAGAAAAGGTGAAGGATTCATTGAATTATTCATAGCTTTAAGACATAGACACTAAACACTAATGACCATGTAATAAAGACACAAATATAGACAAAATGTAAAGCATAGAAACCGAAAAACAGAAAAATAAGAACAAGAAAATTAAAGAACGAGTCCACCTTAGTGACGGCGGCTAGTTCTTCCTCTTGAAGATCCTATGGAGTGCTTGAGCTCCTCAATGTCTCTTCCTTGCCTTTGTTGTTCCTCTCTCATGGCCTTTTGGTCCTCTCTGATTTCATGGAGGATGATGAAGTACTCTTGGTGCTCCATCCTTAGTTGCCCCATATTGGAACTCAATTCTCCTAAAGAGGTGTTGAGTTACTCCCAATAGTTGTTTGGAGGAAAATGCATCCCTTGAGGCATCTCAGGGATTTCTTGATGAGGGACTTCGGAGATCACCTTTTTGTTGGCCACAACTTCATAGAAGTCATCTTGATGGACTTTTGAGATGAATCTCTCCATCTCGCATGACTCGAAGGTGGAAGCAATTGCCTTCCCTTTCCTCTTTCTAGAGGTTTCTCCGGCCTTAGGTGCCATTAATGGTTATGGAAAAACAAAAAACAGAGCTTTTTTCCACATCAAACTTAAAAGGTTTGTTCGTCCTCAAGCAAAAGAAGAAAGAAAGGAGTAGAAGAAGAAGAAATGAAGGAGATAGAGGGGGTGTGTTGGTTTCGGCCAGGGGGTTTAAAGTGTTTATGATGTGTGAAATTGAAGGTGGTAAGGAGGGGTATTTATAGGGTGAGAGGGAGAGGGAATTTGTGTAAGAGGGGGTTAGGTTTGGGAGGAAAATGTTTTGAATTTGAATGGTGAGGTAGGTGGGGTTTTATGATGGGTTTTTGGGGAGTAGTGGATGGATGTGAGTGGTGAAGAGATTGTAGGGAAGAGGGTAGGATTTGATAGGTGAATTGTGTTTAGGGAAGAGGTATTGATGTGATTGGTCAAGGGTATTTGGGGAAGAGTGTTATGGAGAGGTGTGAAGAGGAGAGAGAGTGAGTTGGGGTAGGTGGGGATCCTGTGGGGTCCACAGATCTTGAGGTGTTAAGGAATTCTGCTCGTTGCACCTTTCTGGCGTTTAAATGCCCTCTGTGTGCCATTTCTGGCATTTAATGCCAACTTTGCTACCTTTTCTGGCGTTAAACGCCAGGCTGATGTCCCTTTCTGGCGTTTAACGCCAACCAGACACCCTTTTCTGGCGTTAAACGCCAATCTGTCTGCCAATTCTGGCATTTAACGCCGCCCAGACACCAAACATCCTTTTCTGGCGTTAAACACCAGTCTGTCTGCCAATTCTGGCGTTTAACGCCTAGAATACTCCCAGATTTGGCGTTAAATGCCCATTCTGCTATCTTTACTGACGTTTAAACGCCAGTAAGCCTGTCCTCCAGGGTGTGCTATTTTTGATGCTGTTTTTGATTTTGCTTTAATTCTGCAGCTATTTTTATGACTTCACATGATCATCAACCTAAAGAAAACATAAAATAACAATGGAAAACAAATATCTATAAAATTAAATATAATTAATTACATTGGGTTGCCTCCCAATAAGCGCTTCTTTAATGTCAATAGCTTGACAGTGAGCTCTTAGAGAGCTTCACAGAGACTCAGAGCTTAATGGTGGCCTCCCAACACCAAATTTTGAGTGTGGGGGCTCTGTTTGACTCTGTATTGAGAGAAGCTTTTCATGCTTCCTCTCCATGGTTACAGAAGAAGATCTTTGAGCCTTAAACACAAGGTAGTCCTCATTCAATTGAAGGACTAACTCTCCTCTGTCCACATCAATCACAGCTCTTGCTGTGGCTAGGAAGGGTCTTCCAAGGATAATGGATTCATCTTCATCCTTCCCAGTGTCTAGGATTATGAAGTCAACAGGGATGTACAAGCCTTCAACCTTCACTAAGACATCCTCTACAAGTCCATAAGCCTATTTCATTGATTTGTCTGCCATCTCTAAGGAGATTCTTGCAGCTTGTACCTCAAAGATCTCTAGTTTCTCTATTACAGAGAGTGGCATGAGGTTTATTCCTGACCCCAGGTCACACAGAGCCTTCTCAAAGGTCATGGTGCCTATGATACAGGGTATTAAGAATTTTCCGGGATCCGGTTTCTTCTGAGGTAATTTTCGTTGAACCAAAGCATTCAGTTCATTGATGAGCAATGGGGGTTCATCATCCCAAGTCTCATTACTAAATAACTTGGCATTCAGCTTCATGATTGCTCCTAAATACTGAGCAACTTGCTCTTCAATAATTTCTTCATCTTCTTCAGAGGAAGAATACTCATCAGAGCTCATGAATGACAACAATAAGTTCAGTGGAATCTCTATGGTCTCTATATGAGCCTCAGATTCCTTTGGTTCCTTAATAGGGAACTCCTTATTGGTCAGTGGACGTCCATTGAGGTCTTCCTCATTGGAAATCGCTGCCTCTTCCTCCTCTATAGGTTCGGCCACTTTGGCTATGGTTATGACCTTGCACTCTCTTTTGGGATTCTCTTCTGTATTGCTTGGGAGAGTACTAGGAGGAGTTTCAGTAACTCTTTTACTCAGCTGACCCACTTGTGCCTCCAAACTTCTGATGGAGGACCTTGTTTCAGTCATGAAACTGAGAGTATTCTAAGATAGATCAGAGACTATGGTTTCTAAGTCAGAGAGGCTCTGCTTAGAATTCTCTGTCTGTTGTTCAGAAGATGATGGAAAAGGCTTGCTATTGCTAAACCTATTTCTCCCACCATTATTATTGAAGCCTTGTTGGGGCTTTTGTTGATCCTTCCATGAGAAATTAGGATGATTTCTCCATGAAGGATTATAGGTGTTTCTATAGGATTCTCCCAGGTAATTCACCTCTTCCATTGCAGGATTCTCAGGGTCATAAGCTTCTTCTTTAGAGGAAGCTTCTTTAGCACTATCAGATGCAGCTTGCATTCCAGTCGGATTCTGAGAGATCATATTGACTTGCTGAGTCAATATTTCGTTCTGAGCCAATATGGCATTTAGAGTATCAATCTCAAGAACTCCTTTCTTCTGAGTCACCCCATTATTCACAGGATTTCTTTCAGAAGTATACATGAACTGGTTATTTGCAACTATTTCAATGAGTTCCTGGGCTTCTGCAGGCATTTTCTTCAGATGAAGAGATCCACCAGCAGAGTGGTCCAATGACATCTTGGACAATTTAGACAGATCATCAGAGAATATACATAAGATGCTCCATTCTGAAAGCATGTCAGAAGGACACCTTCTGATCAATTGCTTGTATCTTTCCCAAGCTTCATAGAGGGATTCACCTTCCTTCTGTCTAAAGGTTTGGACTTCCACTCTAAGCTTGCTCAACTTTTGAGGTGGAAAGAATTTGGTCAAGAAAGCATTGACCAACTTTTTCCAAGAGTTCAGGCTTTCTTTAGGTTGTGAGTCCAACCATATCCTAGCTTTGTCTCTTGCAGCAAAGGGGAAAAGCATAAGTCTGTAGACCTCTGGATTAACCCCATTGGTCTTAACAGTGTCACAGATTTGCAAGAATTCAGCTAAGAACTGATGACGATCTTCCAATGGAAGTCCATGAAACTTGCAATTCTGCTGCATTAGAGAAACTAATTGAGGCTTAAGCTCAAAGTTGTTTTCTCCAATTGTAGTAATTGAGATGCTTCTTCCATAGAAGTCAGAAGTTGGTGCAGTAAAGTCACCAAGCATCTTCCTTGCATCTCCACCACTGTTGTTGGGTTCGGCTGCCATGTCTACTTCTTTTTCAAAAATTTATGTAAAGTCCTCTCCAGAGTGTTGTGCTTTAGCTTCTCTTAGTTTCCTCTTCAGAGTCCTTTCAGGTTCAGGATCGGCTTCAACAAGAATGTTCTTATCCTTGTTCCTGCTCATATGAAAAGAAGAGAACAAAGAGAGAAGAGGAATCCTCTATGTCACAGTATAGAGATTCCTTTATGTAAGTAGAAGAATGGAAGAATAGAAGAATGAGGTAGAGAGGGACTAAGAGTAATTCGAACACAGAGAGAGGGAGAGGGTTCGAATTATGAGTAGAAGAGAAGTGTTAGTAAATAAATAAATAGAAAGAGATGAGAGAGAGAGTATTCGAATTTTAAAAAGAGGTCGAAGAAAAATATTTTTATTTTTATTTAATTAATTAAGTTAGAATTCAAAATTTAAGAAAAGAAATAAAATAAAATTAGAATTTAAAATAATTAGTTAATAAAAAAGAATTTTGAAAAAGTGGTTAGTGATTTTTGAAAATTAGAAGTGGAAAAGTAGTTAGTTAGTTTTGAAAAAGATAAGAAATAGTAAACTTTTTAAAATTAAAACAAACAAGTCAAGTGGTTAATTGAAAAAGATTTGAAAATAAATTTTGAAAAGATAGGAAGTTAGAAAAAGATTTTGAAATTAAACTTTTTAAAAAGATATGATTGAAATTTATTTTGAAAAGATTTGAAAAAGAAATTTAAAAAAGATTTGATTTTGAAAATTAAAGTTGATGACTTGACTAACAAGAAACTAAAAGATATGATTCTAGAATTTAAAGATTGAACCTTTCTTAACAGAAAAGTAACAAACTTGAAATTTTTTTATCAAAACATTAATGGTTAGTAAAGTTTTCGAAAATGTGAAATAAAATTAAGAAAAAGATTTTGAAAATTTTATTTTGAAGAATTTTCGAAAAACATGAAAAAAAATGAAAAAAATTTAATTTTAAAAAAGATTTGAAAAGATAGAATTTTTAAATTGAAATTTTGACTTGACTAACAAGAAACAACCAAATTTTGAAAATTTTTTGACCAAATCAACTCAAAATTTTGAAAATTATGAGTAACATAAGGGAAATATATTATTTTTTATTTTTGAATTAATGAAGAAAGAGAAAAACACCAAAATGACACAAGACATAAGAATTTAAGATCAAAACAATTAATGCATGCAAGAACACTTTGAATGTCAAGATGAACACCAAGAACACTTTGAAGATCATGATGAACATCAAGAACATATTTTTGAAAATTTTTAAGAAAAGAAACACATGCAAGACACCAAACTTAAAAATTTTTAATGTTTAGACACTATGAATTCGAAAATGTATATGAAAAACAACAAAGAACACAAAACAAGAAAATCACAAGATTAAACAAAGAAAATCATCAAGAACAAATTAAAGATCAAAGAAGAACATAATGCATATATTTTCGAAAATTTCAGAAAATTTAATAACATGCAATTGACACCAAACTTAAAATTTGACACAAGACTCAATCAAGAAACACAATTTTTTTTTTATTTTGTGATTTTTAAAAATTTTTTTGTATATTTTTCGAAATTATTTGGGAAAAAGAAAATAAAGAAATTCAAAATTTTTAATAAGAATTCCAGGATTCGTGCAATGTTAGTCTAAAGTTTCGGTCCAAAAGAATTAGACATGGCCAAATGGCCAGCCAAGCTTTAGCATAACAAATACAGACATGTCCTTTCTATAATGGAAAGTGGAAAGCTCGGTCCAAAAGATTAGACAAGGCTTAACAGCCAGCCAGGCTTCAACATATCTCAAGAAGCTCTAGAATTCATTCTTAAAAATTCTGAAGAACATTTTTTTTTCGAATATAAAAATAAAAAGCTTAAACATAAAATAAAATTACCTAATCTAAGCAACAAGATGAACCTTCAGTTGTCCCAACTCAAATAATCTCCGGTAACGGCACCAAAAACTTGGTGCACAAAATTGTGATCACACTTTTCACACTTGTCATCTGTCGGTTCTCACTAGCATCGGAATAGGATCTCTCTATCCTTTTGCACACTGTAACTGCGCCCAACATTCACGAGTTTGAAGCTCGTCACAGTCATCCTTTCTCAGATCCTACTCAGAATACCACAGACAAGGTTTAGACTTTCCGAATCTCAAGAATGCTGCCAATTGGTTCTAGCCTATACCACGAAGATCCTAATCTCACGGACATGGTCCGTGGATTAGAGACCCAATAGAATATACTCTGGCTGTCGTCCAATGACTACGTTGAACATCATGTAGACCGCTTGTGGTTGTCAGGCACGCGGATCTTGGCTAAGCGAGTAACGAAGATAGTGGGTGATTGTCCCGGGTCACCCCTTCATTTTGACTTAACTGAATTAAGTACGAGAGTATATCTTGGAGAATAAGTAAGCGTGAATTGAAAGAGAAACAGTAGTACTTGCATTAATTCATGAAGAACAGCAGAGCTCTGCACCTTAATCTATAAGGTGTAGAAACTCCACCGTAGAAAATACATAAGAGAAAAAGGTCTAGGCATGGCCGAATGGCCAGCCTCCAAAACATAACATGTGATTCCAAAAGTGATAATCCCCTAATACAATAGTAAAAAGTTCTATTTATACTAAACTAGTTACTAGGGATTACAGAAATTAAGTAACTAAGTGCAGATAGTGCAGAAATCTACTTCCGGAGCCCACTTGGTGTGTGCTTGGGCTGAGCATTGAGCTTTACACGTACATAGGCCATTTCTAGAGTTAAACGCCAGCTTGGATGCCAGTTTGGGTGTTTAACTCCAGTTCTGGTGCCAGTTCTGGCGTTTTACGCCAGAAAAGGGTCTCTGGTGGGCGTTTGAACGCCAGTTTGGGCCATCAAATCTCGGGCAAAGTATGAACTATTATATATTGTTGGAAAGCCCAAGATGTCTACTTTTCAACGTAATTGAGAGAGAGTGCCAATTGGCCTTCTGTAGCTCCCCAAAATCCACTTTAAGTGCAGGAGGGTCAGAATCCAACAGCATCTGCAGTCCTTTCTCAGCCTCTGAATCAGATTTTTGCTCAGGTTCTTCAATTTCAGCCAGAAAATACCTGAAATTATAGAGAAACACACAAACTCATAGTAAAGTCTAGAAATGTAATTTTTGCATAAAAACTAATAAAAATATAATAAAAAGTAACTAAAACATACTAAAAACTATGTAAAAATAATGCCAAAAGGGTATAAATTATCCGCTTATCACCCATTTGTTTGGGGATGATACAGTGTTGCTATTTTATGGCGAACTCCGTAATAGCTTAAGACAGAATCCAGATGTCTGTTGCAGAAATGAGTACCTCCATCACTAATCAGTGTCCTAGGGACACCAAATCTGCTAAAGATGTTCTTTTGGAGGAACTTCATTACTACTCTGGTGTCATTTGTGGGTGTTGCTATTGCTTCAACCCATTTAGACACATAATCTACTGCCACAAGGATGTAGGTGTTTGAGTATGAAGGCAGGAAGGGTCCTATGAAATCTATGCCCCATACGTCAAACAACTCAATCTCTAGGATTCCTTGCTGAGGCGTGTTGTGACCATGGGGGAGATTGCTAGCCCTTTGGCAACTATCACAGTTACGAACAAACTCTCTAGAATTCTTAAAGAGAGTAGGCCAGTAAAAGCCACTTTGGAGAACCTTGGTGGCTGTCTGCTCACCTCCAAAGTGTCCTCCACAGTCTGAGCCATGGCAGTGCCATAGAATTCTCTGTGCCTCTTCTTCAGACACACATCGTCAGATTATTCCATCCGAGCATCTCTTAAAGAGATATGGTTCATCCCATAGGTAATACTTTGCGTCATGCATGAGTTTCCGGGCTTGCTGCCTAGTAAATTCCTTGGGAATGAACCTTATAGCTTTGTAATTTGCAATGTCTGCAAACTAAGGTACTGTCCGGATGGCATAGAGTTGCTCATCTGGAAAAGATTTGGATATGTCAGTGGAGGGAAAAGAAGTCCCTGCTACTGGCTCAATCCGGGACAAGTGATCAGCCACCTGATTTTCTGTCCCTTTTTTTGTCTCTAATTTCTATATCAAACTTTTGCAGGAGTAATACCCAGCTTATAAGTCTGGGTTTAGAATCCTTCATAGTGAGTAGATATTTTAGAGCAGCCTGGACAGTATAAATAATAACCTTAGATCCTACTAGGTAGGATCTGAACTTGTCAATGGCATAAACCACTACAAGTAGCTCCTTTTCTGTAGTAGTGTAGTTCTTCTGTGCATCATTTAGTACGTGACTAGCATAATAAATGACATGCATAAGCTTGTCATGTCTCTGCCCTAGGACTGCGTGATGAGAGAAATTTTGCGTGGTTTAGAAATTTGCGGATAAATCCTCGTTGCAAGTATAGTTTCTAAACCTTCAAAAGTCCTTTCATACAAACGTTTTGGTTGTCACAAGTAACAAACCCCTAAATAAATTGATAACTGTAGTATTCAAACCTCGGGTCGTCTTCTCAAGGAACTGCAGGGAAGTATGTTCTTATTATTGGTTATGGAGGTTGTAAATTGGGGTTTTGAGAATGAGGAGAGAATGGTTTAATCAGCAATTAAAGTAAATGAAGAACAGGTAATTTAAATGGCAAGTAAAATAAATAAATGACTGTAAATAAACTTTTGGCAAGGTATGAGAAATTAGAGGTCCTATCCTAGCTATCCTTATCAATGATGATGAGAATTGAATCTTAATTCCACTTTATTAATCTTTACTAAGATAAAGGAAGGTCAAGGGATTAATTGGTTTGATCTTCGAATCCTATTTATTTCCTAAGAAAAGATTGGGATTATTGAAGTTCAGTTTAATTAACAAAGATAATAATTATCAATCATGTTTGTGTTTGATAACTTCTGAGTTACTAATTTCTTAACCAAGACCAAAAAGGAGAAAAGTAAATCTACTGGAATAAAAATGTCTTCAGATGGGAATAACAATAATGTAAATAAGAGAAAGCAATATTAAACTGAAATACCTCAAATAACATTAATTCAAAAGAGTAATCTGTAACATGGAAGAATTCATAAATTAAATTGCAAAAGTAAATAAAAAGGAATATTGAACCTGATAAAGAGATAATCCTGAAAGTCTAAATCCTAATCCTAAAGAGAAAAGAGAGAGGAGAGAATCTCCCTCTCAAAACTAAATCTAAATCATGAAAACTAACTAAAGTGGTGACTCTCTTTGAACAGATGCATTCCCTCACTTCATAACCTCTGGTCTATGCCTTCTGGACTTGGATTTGGGCCAAAAAGGGCTTCAGAATTCGCTGGGAGCGTTTTCTGCAATTTCTGGTGCGTGGCCTCTGTCACGCGTCCGCGTGGGTCACGCGGTCGCGTCATTCAGAGTTTTCCTTGTCACGCGGTCACGTCAGTCATGCGGCCGCGTCGCTGCTTCTTCGCTCTTGGCATGCGTCCGCGTCGCCCATGCGATCGCGTGGATGCCAGTTTCTTCACAAACTCTGTTTTATGCTTTCCTTCCATTTTTGTATGTTTCCTTTCCATCCTTTAAGTCATTCCTGCCTTAGAAGATCTGAAACTACTCAACACACTAATCACGGCATCGAATGGAAATAAAGGTAATTAAAATAATTAATTTTAAAGCATAGGAAACATGTTTTTCACATACATCACATAATAAGGAAGGGAAAGTAAAACCATGCAATTAATATGAATAAGTGGGTGAAGGATTGAATAAATCACTCAAACTAAGCACAAAATATATCATAAAATATGGGTTTATCAACCTCCCCACACTTAAACAATAGCATATCCTCATGCTAAGTCCAAGAGTAATGTTAGGTTTAGGTGGTGGAATGTCATGCAATGCAATCTAATCTAAATGCAACTACCTAAATGAATGATGCGTCATGCAATTCTTATTTTTATTCACTTGTATATAAAGCTTACATGTAGTTGAATTAATTCACATTCTCAAGGAGTCACACACACCCCCACACACACACACACACACACACACACACACACACACACACACACATATATATATATATATATATATATATATAGCCAAACCTTAGATAATGATAAAGCACTTTTACAGTTGAGATGCGAGAGAAAAACATTTTATAAACTTGCAAGATAATTAATAATTCAAACAGAGATATATGTTAATGAGCTATTGAACCCTCACTGGATTTTGTGTTTACTCTCTAATCACTCAGTGTTTTTTGGGTTAATCACTCTATTCTTCTTTTTATTCTTTCTTTCTATAACTTCGTTCTTCATCTAACCAATCAACAATTATAGAATATAGACATACAAAAGTCATGAGGTCTTGAATTAAGGTTGTAATGGGGCCAAGGTAAAGGTAAGGGTATATGTATAAGGCTAAGTGAGCTAATAAGTGAATCCTTAATTAGTCTAATATCTCACCTAACATACATACTTTGTAAAGCAAAGCTTCTTTACCTATTTTCCCATATTTTCCCACTTTTGATGTTACATGCTCATGTTTCAATGTTTATTATTTTTATCCCATGTGCATTGCTTTATTTCACAATTGGGGAATTCTTTTGTGTCCCCTTTATTCATAACACTTTTTTTTAATGCACATGGTAATTCAATGATTTTGATTTCACATGAGCATGCTTTCCAAAACTTTTATTTTGAATTATTTTATTCTTTTCAACTTTTCTACCTTTTATTTTTATCATCCATATTCCCAATAGGTTTTCCCACATTTAAACCCTACACAATTTCTATCTTAAGCTAACCAAGGATTCAACTTGGGATTTTCATTTTGTTTTTCTGCTTAAGGCTAGTAATGTGGTGTATAGAATAAAAGGGGATTTAAAGGCTCAAGGGGGCTAACAAGAGTGATGTGAAGGGTAGGCTATTTTGGGATAAGTGAGCTAAAATCAAATAATGGCCTCAATCACTCTCTTGGTATGTATTTCTATTCTATAATCGGACATATAGATTAAAACAAAATAAAGAACATCAGAATAAAAAAGAAAGGCGGAACACACAGGAATAAAATATTATGGTTTGAATGTAACCATACAATTAAGCTCAAAACTCACAGGCTGTGTATTCTCTAGATCAAAAATCATTTATCACTTATGTATGTCATGCAGGTTTAGTTAAAAATTCCCATTATTCTCAATGTAAAACTTAAGGTGGCTTTCAAGTTCTAGTGTTTCTCCTTGATGAAATGTTGTTAACTAACTAACATGTAATGCTATATATACAAGTTGTGTGGATTGTTTCTATTATGTTCAAGTTCCTAGTTTACTTCCTTTTTATATTATTCAATTTAAACTAAGCTATCTTATGCTAAAAAAGGGTAAACTATACTAATTAATCCACAATTTCTATAACTAATAAGTTAGAATTGCAACTAAAACTAAATGGCTAAAATATAAACTAAAGTGCAACATAAAATAAATACATAAAAATAGCAATATATAAGTACTGAGAAAATAAAAATAAAAATAAAAAGGAAAATATAGAAAAGTAGCAAAATAAATAAAAAGAGTATGTAGTGGTTCACCAAAAAAATGAACGCCAGAGATGGCGACCTCCCCACACTTAAAATGTAGCATCGTCCCCGATGCTCACTCAAGCAGGGTCTGAAGGGGTGTCATCACTGGAAGGACGGGTAGCTGGGGTCTCTGTGGTGGTGGTCTGAGGATTAGCCTGCTGCAGAGGAGGTGCTGACTGAATAGGGATCTCGGAGTCTACAGCCTGAATCTGAGGCAGAGCCTCCTGATGTGATGCGGCCTGCGCTGTACCTGCCTGCGCAGCCTCGCTCTGGGGATGGGTCTCTGCCTCGTGATCATCCGTGTCCTCCTCAAATGCCTCGGATGGTGTGTTAGGCTCAGAGGGGATGTCGCCAGAGCGTATCATTAGCTTTAGGTGCTCATAGCGTCGCTTGTTGCGACGCTCCATCTGGTCAAGCCGTCAAAACAGGCGGTGCACAAGATGATAGATGGGCTCTGGGGCAGGTGGAGGTGCAGTGGTGGTGGCAGGGGTAGCTGTGGAAGAAGAGGGGCCGGCAGATGGTGTGGTTGTGTCAGCAGTAGCAGTGAGGAATGGAGGTCTGTAGCCCAAAGCCAGAAAGTTCCTGCTATGAGGGATAATCTTCTTGCAATCTACAGCAGGTGGCTTCTCATCAGCATCCTCTCAAGGCACGTCAGCTCGACGGCCTAGCTGTGTAACCAAATAGGGAAAGGGAAGAGTGCCTCGGACGTGGAGCCTGGCCATGTGGTACCAGATAAAGCGTGGCAGGTACAGGTCCTTACCCTCCATCACACACCATAGGAGGGTGATCATAGCGGCTGGTATCTCAGTCTCGTGAGTACTCAGCATAATAAAGTTGCTAAGTATCTGATGCCATAGCTGAGCCTCATCATTCAGGTAAATCCGCTTGATTTCCTTTGGCATGGTGGTATTCTGACCCATAATCCAAGGAACGGTCGGGTCAAGGGCTATCCGAGCCTTGACTGCATCCCAATCAAATCGCATGAAGCGCATATCCTCCTCAGCTCTTTGATAACCATCCAGCTGATCAGTTTTAGGCAGAAGCTTCAAGAAATCTTCAATGGCCTCTTCAGTGACCAGAATTTGCTTCCCTCTAAGGTTCACTGCATCTAGGGAGGTTTTGAAGTAATTGCAGTAGAATTTCCTAACCCAAGATGTATTGACCTCAGTCAGGTTTCTCTCCAGGAAGAACCAACCTCTTTGTTTGATCTGGTCAGATGTGTATTGCTGGAGTTCTTCTGTGATCTTCAAAGTTCTCTCCAGGTACAGGTTCCTGGAGTTTGCAAACAACAGATACTTTAGCTCACAATATCGGTTTGCAAATTTCACTAGATCAGTAGCAGGGATTAGCTGGTCGGCCTTCTCCTGCGGGGTAAAATTTTTCTCCTACAAGGATTCATCGTGCATCATATCTATGATGGACATGGAGGATTCTCCTCTTTTACATTTGCCAGTAGTAGCCTTGCCATTTTCTTTTCTCTGGCTGGCAGACATCTTGAAAAACAGAAAACCAGGATATAATAATAATAGGAAATCAAATAGCCAAAGAATCAATAGAAACACAAAGTAGCAAACGAGCAATAGGATAAGGAAAATGAGTTAAGTAAATGTGCATTAAGGATTGTATAGGAGTTAAAAGTCCGAAAAGAAGAATTCACAATCTAAAATGTAATTGAATTCATGTTAAATAGAAAAATTAACATCATGCCATGGTTAGAATGTTAAGAGAAAGTGAAAGAGAATCAGAAGAGAAGTTTTGAAAGGTTATGTTGGTTAAAATTGAAAAAGAGTTTAGGAAGTTAACATTAGTGAGTCAGTAAAAAGCGGGTTAAAGTAAGTGGCATAATGAAAATATTCCAAGTAACAAGTATTCATACTTAGAAGCTATAAGTAACCCATATCCAAATAAGGAAACAGGATGATGATGATTCAAATAGATATAGAGAAAGCAAAAATTGGAATCAAACATAAAAAATGCAGTTTAGGAACCAGGAAATCAAAAAGGATAAGAAAGCATGCCCTGGCAGTCATGAATTGGTTTGGTTAAAGTAGAGGAAAGCAGAGTTCAAAATGCCAAAACCAAAACATGAATGAAAACATTTTACAGAAATTTGGGCAGCATTCCGGCTAAAATTGGATTGTCCCGGAAAATAAACAGCAATCAAATAGTTCATATGAATCAAAATTAAAGCTGCAATTACATATAAGGAATATAAACATGAAAATGCAGTGTACAGAGTAGCAACAAACAAGAAAGTACAGCATATGAACATTACAATCATCACAGCAACAGCAGAATAAAACAAGAAATAGGAACAGTGCAATTAAACAGACCTAAATCCACTAACCATATCCTAGGCTACCTAACAACCTAAAATCCACTACAACATGCATATCTAACTAGCCTAAATATGAACAGAAACAGAAAAAAATTATGAATTAACGACGAAGGATAGAAGGGTGGCGTTCGTCAGAACCTAGTAGGCGAATTGAGGAGAGTGGGCAGAAAGGTGGCTGGGGATGACGGCCGTGGCGTCCGGCGCGGCGGAGGAGGGTGGTGCGGCGGCGGTGGCTGCTGTTCGGAGGAAGGGAGGGAAAGGTAGGGTAATGGGGGTAGGGGGTAATAGGGGAAAGAAGGGGGGGCGTGGGTGGTGTTGGGCGGTGACGGGGGTGCGGTGGTGGTGGTGGCGCGGCGTGGGCAGTGGCGGTTAGGGGGGAAGAAGAAGAGAGAAGAAGAGAGCAGGGGGAAGGAGGAAGGGGGGTGGGTGGCGGTGGGGTCTGGGTGGTCGGCGGCGTCTGGCGGTGGCGTGGTGGTGGCGTGGTGGTGGCTGGATGGTGGTGGTGATATTGGAGAAGAAGAGAGGGAGGAGAGGGGTTGGGGGGCGCGACTGATAGGGTTCGCGTGACTGGAGGGGTTATAAATTTGAATCCACGCGATCACGTGGGGCACGCGGTCGCGTGGATGGGCTGAAATGGTGGTTGACGCGATCGCCTGGGGCACGCGATCGCATGGAGGGCAAAAAGAGTGAATGACGCGATCGCCTGGGGCATGCAATCGCGTCGCTGGAATTTGTGCAAAACGCACAATTCCAGCGTCGTTTTAGCGCAACTCTCTGTCTCCTTTTGGGGTGTTGTGTAATTCTATGCGACGCGATCGCGTCGCTCTCGCTGTCGCGTGGGATTGATGTTGTGCAAGTGACGCGATCACATCAGGGACACGATCGCGTGGGTCATTTGTGCGAAACGCACAATGGCCGCACGATTCTAGCCTAACTTTCTGGACGTTGGATCTTTACGCCGATCTCCAGGGCACGCGGCCGCGTGAATGACGCGGTCGCGTGGGAAGTGTTGTTCGCAACTTGATGCGATCGCATGAGTGATGCGGTCGCGTCGCGCACCCTTTTTTTTATGCAGTATGCAGAATGCAATGATGAATATGAATGAGATGCAAAGCTTCCAAGTTCAGTATAATAAAATAAAATAAGACTTGAAAACAAATAAAACTAAATAAAAATTGAAAAAGGAACGATCATACCATAGTGGGTTGTCTCCCACCTAGCACTTTTAGTTAAAGTCCTTAAGTTGGACATTGGATGAGCTTCCTGTTATGGTGGCTTATGCTTAAATTCATCCAGAAATCTCCACCAATGCTTGGAATGCCAACAGCCTCCGGGGTCCCAAACTAGGCATGTGAAGCTTCTAAGCAGCTTCAAACAGATTCTCAACCTCCCGAGGTGATGATTGTCAACATAGATTCCAGGATCCCAAACTTTGCTTTTAAATCCGCCTTCGTCTTGATCTATACTTTTCCATCTGGGCGGTTTAGAAATTAGATTCTCACCAGGATAACCAAACGTTTTCCGAGATCCATCCGATTGATCATGATGCCAATCCGTGTACTTCGAGTCGAAGCGTGGAACCTTATTAAACCTCGTGCACCAGCTCTGAGTACGAGCCATTTTCCTTTTACTCTTAAAGCTGCAGAGAGCTCTAAGCTGGCCATCTGTTTCAAGCAAACCATATTCAAGTGGAAAAATACAGTTAAAGGTTAAGGATTGTACCCACTTAAAACTTGTATTGGGTGGTAATGGCCTTGGGATAGGTGGTTCCAGTGGTTCTGTGAGTTCTACTCCCTTGTGTTCCTCTGTGAAATTCTCCACTTCCTTGCAAGATTCTTCAAACATATCCATGTCCTGATTAAAGTCATCTATGTCTTCCTCATCACTTAAGTCATAGACTGGAGGTTGAGAGAAATCTACCTCCGTATCATCTTCGTATTCACTTGGGGAAGATTCTTCGATCTCAGAGAATTCACTTGCGGATGCAAGTTCATTACTAGGAGAACTTGACTTGTGATTATTGTCATCAAGGAAATTTGCTTCTTGGATTACTCTGTCTAGTTCTTCATGAAATACCTGCTCTGGGGATTGCGCACAATCCTCCTTAGCATCAATTGTAACATCCTGGACAGAATGCTCCACAACTTTGGATTCCCATGGAGGTTCAGCGTCTCCTAAGTCTTCAACCAACTCTTCTTCTTCAATAATGACAGCTTCCTCTACTTGTTCCAGTACGAAGCCATGCTCTGTCTTGTCCACTGGAGTTTCTAGTATCTCCTTCATGCTACGCTCTTCATTAGATTGTCCACATGGGGCCGTGAGAGGTCCTTGAATGTTCGAACGTCTAGAAGATAATTGACTTACTGCTTGCTCCAGTTGATGAAGGGTTGTTTGAAGTTGATTTACTGTTTCCTTGAGGCGAACCTCTGATTCTCGGGGTGATAGATTTAGATATGGTACAAGGGGAAGTGGTGGTGTTTGGGAGTGATCGGATTGGAACTGGGGTAAATGAGGATCATACGGTGGTGAATGGTGAAAAGGAGCTTGTGAGTGTGGTGGTTCGAAGTTATGTTGAGAGGATGGTCTATAAGCACAGGGTGGGGCTTGTTGGTAATTATAAGGTTGTCCACCACGTCTATTTGCTTGGTATGCATTGTAGAATGGTCTTTGTCCATGATATCTTGGAGGGTGTTGTTGCTTAAAGGGTTGATCAGATCCTCTTGGCTCCATCCATCTTTGATTGCTCTGACCTTGATGCATGTTCCTGTTATAACTTACATTCCTTTCAATAACATTAGAACCAAACTCAAAGCGAAAGGGGTGAGAATTCATAGTAGCTAATAGAAATAAAGAGGGGAAAAATAAAGACAAATAAACAAGTAAAAGAAAAATATTTACAATAACCAATAATAAGGCACACGTTTGCAATTCCCCGACAACGGCGCCATTTTGATGAGAGAACTTTTGCGTGGTCTAGAAATTTGTGGATAAATCCTCGTTGCAAGTATAGTTTCTAAACCTTCAAAAGTCCTTTCATACAAATATTTTGGTTGTCACAAGTAACAAACCCCTAAATAAATTGATAACCGAAGTATTCAAACCTCGGGTCGTCTTCTCAAGGAACTGCAGGGAAGTATATTTTATTATTGGTTATGGAGGTTGTAAATTGGGGTTTTGAGAATGAGGAGAGAATGGTTTAATCAGCAATTAAAGTAAATGAAGAACAGGTAATTTAAATGGCAAGTAAAATAAATAAATGACTGTAAATAAACTTTTGGCAAGGTATGAGAAATTAGGGGTCCTATCCTAGCTATCCTTATCAATGATGATGAGAATTGAATCTTAATTCCACTTTATTAACCTTTACTAAGATAAAGGAAAGTCAAGGGATTAATTGGTTTGATCTTCGAATCCTATTTATTTCCTAAGAAAAGATTGGGATTATTGAAGTTCAGTTTAATTAACAAAGATAACAATTATCAATCATGTTTGAGTTTGATAACTCCTGAGTTACTGATTTCTTAACCAAGACCAAAAAGGAGAAAAGTAAATCTACTGGAATAAAAATGTCTTCAGATGGGAATAACAATAACGTAAATAAGAGAAAGCAATATTAAACTGAAATACCTCAAATAATATTAATTCAAAAGAGTAATCTGTAACATGGAAGAATTCATAAATTAAATTACAAAAGTAAATAAAAAGGAATATTGAACCTGATAAAGAGATAATCCTGAAAGCGAATAAAATCCTAATTCTAAATCCTAATCCTAAAGAAAGAAGAGAGAGGAGAGAATCTCCCTCTCAAAACTAAATATAAATCATGAAAACTAACTAAAGTGGTGACTCTCTTTGAACAGATGCATTCCCTCACTTCATAACCTCTGGTCTATGCCTTCTGGACTTGGATTTGGGCCAAAAAGGGCTTTGGAATTCGCTGGGAGTATTTTCTGCAATTTCTGGTGCGTGGCCTCTGTCACGCGTCCGCGTGGGTCATGCGGTCGCGTCATTCGGAGTTTTCCTTGTCACGCGGTCGCTTTGGTCATGCAGCCGCGTCATATGTGTTCTGCTCAAGGCGCGCGGTCGCGTCAGTCATGCGGCCGCGTCGCTGCTTCTTCGCGCTTGGCATGCGTCCGCGTCGCCCATGCGATCGCGTGGATGCCAGTTTCTTCACAAACTCCGTTTTATGCTTTCCTTCCATTTTTGTATGTTTCCTTTCCATCCTTTAAGTCATTCCTGCCTTAGAAGATCTGAAACTACTCAACACACTAATCACGGCATCGAATGGAAATAAAGGTAATTAAAATAATTAATTTTAAAGCATAGGAAACATGTTTTTCACATACATCACATAATAAGGAAGGGAAAGTAAAACCATACAATTAATATGAATAAGTGGGTGAAGGATTGAATAAATCACTCAAACTAAGCACAAAATATATCATAAAATATGGGTTTATCAACCTCCCCACACTTAAACAATAGCATGTCCTCATGCTAAGTCCAAGAGTAATGTTAGGTTTAGGTGGTGGAATGTCATGCAATGCAATCTAATCTAAATGCAACTACCTAAATGAATGATGCATCATGCAATTCTTATTTTTATTCACTTGTATATAAAACTTACATGTAGTTGAATTAATTCACATTCTCAAGGAGTCACACACACACACACACACACACATATATATATATATATATATATATATAGCCAAACCTTAGATAATGATAAAGCACTTTTACAGTTGAGATGGGAGAGAAAAATATTTTATAAACTTGCAAGACAATTAATAATTCAAACAGAGATATATGTTAATGAGCTATTGAACCCTCACTGGATTTTATGTTTACTCTCTAATCACTCAGTGTTTATTGGGTTAATCACTCTATTCTTCTTTTTATTCTTTCTTTCTATAACTTCGTTCTTCATCTAACCAATCAACAATTATAGAATATAGACATACAAAAGTCATGAGGTCTTGAATTAAGGTTGTAATGGGGCCAAGGTAAAGGTAAAGGTATTTGTATAAGGCTAAGTGAGCTAATAAGTGAATCCTTAATTAGTCTAAGATCTCACCTAACATACATACTTTGTAAAGCAAAGCTTCTTTACCTATTTTCCCATATTTTTCCACTTTTGATGTTACATGCTCATGTTTCAATGTTTATTATTTTTATCCCATGTGCATTGCTTTATTTCACAATTGGGGAATTCTTTTGTGTCCCCTTTATTCATAACACTTTTTTTTAATGCACATGGTAATTCAATTATTTTGATTTCACATGAGCATGCTTCCCAAAACTTTTATTTTGAATTATTTTATTCTTTTCAACTTTTCTACCTTTTGTTTTTATCATCCATATTCCCAATAGGTTTTCCCACATTTAAACCCTACACAATTTCTATCTTAAGCTAACCAAGGATTCAACTTGGGATTTTCATTTTGTTTTTCTGCTTAAGGCTAGTAATGTGGTGTATAGAATAAAAGGGGATTTAAAGGCTCAAGAGGGCTAACAAGGGTGATGCAAAGGGTAGGCTATTTTGGGATAAGTGAGCTAAAATCAAATAATGGCCTCAATCACTCTCTTGGTATGTATTTCTATTCTATAATCGGACATATAGATTAAAATAAAATAAAGAACATCAGAATAAAAAAGAAGGGCGGAACACACAGGAATAAAATATTATGGTTTGAATGTAACCATACAATTAAGCTCAAAACTCACAGGCTGTGTATTCTCTAGCTCAAAAATCATTTATCACTTATGTATGTCATGCAGGTTTAGTTAAAAATTCCCATTATTCTCAATGTAAAACTTAAGGTGGCTTTGGAGTTCTAGTGTTTCTCCTTGATGAAATGTTGTTAACTAACTAACATGTAATGCTATATATACAAGTTGTGTGGATTGTTTCTATTATGTTCAAGTTCCTAGTTTACTTCCTTTTTATATTTTTCAATTTAAACTAAGCTATCTTATGCTAAAAAAGGGTAAACTATACTAATTAATCCACAATTTCTATAACTAATAAGTTAGAATTGCAACTAAAACTAAATGGCTAAAATATGAACTAAAGTGCAACATAAAATAAATACATAAAAATAGCAATATATAAGTACTGAGAAGATAAAAATAAAAATAAAAAGGAAAATACAGAAAAGTAGCAAAATAAATAAAAAGAGTATGTAGTGGTTCACCAAAAAAAAAAGAACGCCAGAGATGGCGACCTCCCCACACTTAAAATGTAGCATCGTCCCCGATGCTCACTCAAGCAGGGTGTGAAGGGGTGTCATCACTGGAAGGACGGGTAGCTGGGGTCTCTGTGGTGGTGGTCTGAGGATCAGCCTGCTGCAGAGGAGGTGCTGACTGAATAGGGTAGCTGGGGTCTCTTGTAACTACCAACAAGTCCCACCCCATGCCTATAGACCATCCTCTCAACACAACTTCGAACCACCACACTCACAAGCTCCTTTTCACCATTCACTACCGTATGATCCTCATCTACCCAAATTCCAATCCAATTACTCCCAAACACCAACACTTCCCCATGTACCACGTCCAAATCCATCACCCCGAGAATCAGAGGTTCGCCTCAAGGAAATAGTAGATCAACTTCAAACAACCCTTTATCAACTGGAGCAAGCAATAAGTCAATTATCTTCTAGACGTTCGAACATTCAAGGACCTCCCACAACTTCGTGTGGACAATCTAATGATGAGCATAGCATGAAGGAGATACTAGAAACTCCAGTGGACAGAACAGGGCATGACTTCGTACTGGAACAAGTAGAGGAAGCTGTCATTATACACGAAGAAGAGTTGGTTGAAGACTTAGGAGACGCTGAGCCTCCATGGGAATCCAGACTTGTGGAGAATTCTGTAAAAGACGTTACAATTGATGCTAAGGAGGATAGTATACAACCCCAAGGCAAGTATTTTATGAGGAACTAGACAGAATACTCCAAGAAGCAAGTTTCCTTGATGATGATAGTCACGAGTCAAGTTCTCCTAGTAATGAACTTGCATCCGCAAGTGAATTCTCTAAGATCAAAGAATCTTCCCCAAGTGAATACGAAGATGATGCGGAGGTAGATTTCTCTCAACCTCCCGTTTATGACTTAAGTGACGAGGAAAACATAGAAGGCTTTGATCAGGACATGGATGCAATTGAGGAAGTCTGCAAGGAAGTGAAGAAATTCACAGAAGAGAATAAGGGAGTAGAACTCATAGAACCACTGGAAACACCTATCCCAAGGCCATTACCACCTAATACAAGCTTCAAATGGGTACAATCCTTAACCTTTAGCTTTATTTCCCACATGAATATGGTTTGCTTGAAACAGATGGCCAGCTTAGAGCTCTCTGCGGCTTTAAGAGTAAGAGGGAAATGGCTCGCACTCAGAGCTGGTGCACAACGTTCAATAAGGTTCCATGCTTCAATTCGAAGTACACGGATTGGCATCGCGATTAATCGAATGGATCTTGGAAAACGTTTGATCACCATGGTGAGAATCTACTTTCTAAACCGCCCGGATGGAAAAATATAGATCAAGACAAAGGCGGATCTAAAAGCAAAGTTTGGGATCCTGGAATCTATTCTGACATTCGTCACCCCGGGAGCCTGAGAACATGTTTGAAGCTGCTCAGAAGCTTTACATGCCTAGTTTGGGACCCCGGAGGCTATTGGCATTCCAAGCATTGGTGGAGATTTTTGGATGAATTTAAGCATAAGCCGCCATAACAGGAAGCTCATCCAATGTCTAACTTAAGGACTTTAACTAAAAGTGCTAGGTGGGAGACAACCCACCATGGTATGGTCGTTTCTTTTTCAGTTTTTTATTTTGTGTTATTTATTTTTATTTCCTTTTCAATTGAACCTGAATATTATTCACTCATATTGCATACTGCATAATTACATACCTGCATAAAAAAAAGGGTGCGTGACGCGACCGCATCATTCATGCGATCGCGTCGGTTGCGAAAAACACTTCCCACGCGTCCGCGTCATTCACGCGGCCGCGTGATCTGGAGATCGGCGTAAACATCCAACGTCCAGAAAGTTAGGTTGGAATCGTGCGGTCGTTGTGCATTTCGCACAAAATGACCCACGCGGTCGCGTCCTTGACGCGATCGCATCACTTGCACAATACCAATCCCACGCGACAGCGTGAGCGAGATGCGATCGCGTCACGTGGATTGCACACCACCCCAAAGGAGACAGAGAGTTGCACTGAAACGACGCTGGAATTGTGTGTTCAGCACAATTTCCAGCGACGTGGTTGCGTGCCTCATGCGACCGCGTCATTCACTCTTTTACCCATTCCATGCGATCGCGCCACCCACGCGATCGCGTTGACCCCCATTTCACCCACCACGCGATCGCGTGGATTCAAATTTAATAACCCCTAGCCATGCGAAACCTACCCATTCGCGCCCCCAGCCCCCTCTCCTTCCTCTCTTCTCTCCACAACCACCACCCACAACTTCCAGCCACCACCACCACCCACCGCAACCCCCGACGACCACCCAGAAGCCACCGCCACGCCACCCCCCTTCCTTCCCCCCCCCCCTCTTTCTTCTTCTTTCTTCCTCTTCTTCCCTCCACCACCACTGCCACCCCTCCGCGACCGCCACACCCTCCGTGCCGCCGTCACCGCCGCGCCCCCAACCGCTACCAACGCCCCCTTCCCTTCCTTCCCCTTTCCCCTCTTAACCCCATTACCCTTTCCAAAATCCCCCTGCCTCCGAACAGCCGCCACCGCCGCCGTGCCGCTCTCAACTACCGCGTCGGCCGCCACCACCACCATCCCCCGGCCACTTCTCTGCCCCACTTTCATTCCTACGCCTACCAGGTTCCACTGAACGCCATCCTTCTTTCCATTCATCGTTAATTTCCTATTTTTCTGTTTATGTTCATATTTAGGCTAGTTAGTTATGCATGTTGTAGTGGATTCTAGGTTGTTAGGTAGCCTAGGATGTGGTTAGTGGATTTAGGCCTGTTTAATTGCACTGTTCATGTTTCTTGTTTTCTAATTTTCGCAATTCTGCTGTTGCTGTGATGTTAGTATTGTTCATATGCTGTAATTTCTTGTTTCATGCTGCTTTTTACACTGCTTTTCCATGTTCATATTCCCTTTATGTAATTGCAGCTATATTTTAATTCATATGAGCTATTCTGATTGCTATTTATTTTCCGAGAACATCCAATTTTAGCCGGGATGCTGCCCAAATTTTTGTAAATTGTTTTGATTTTCATTCCTGTTTTGGTTTTGGCAAACTTGCACTCTGCTTTACTTAGCTTTTACCAAACCAATTCATGAATGACAGGGCAAGCTTTCTTATTCTTTTTAATTTTCTAGTTTATAAATTGGATGATTCAGTTCCACTTTTTGCTATTTTCATTTGATTCATCCTTAACTTCATTGTTTGAATTTGTGTTATCTGTTGCTTTAATTTGTGAATTCTCGTTATTTAGAAAATGCTCATCATGCCACTTACTCTAACCCACTTTTTACTAATTCACTAATTTTAACTTCCTCACCTCTTTTACATTCCTAACCCACTTACCTTTCGAAACATCTCTTATGGTTTTTCACTATTCTCTCTAACATTCTAGCCAAGGCATGACGGACGTTTTTTCTACTTAACATGAATCCGTTTACATTTTGGATTGTGAATTTTTATTTTTGGACTTTTAACTCCTATACAATCCTTAATGCACATTTACTTAACTCCTTTTCATTATTCTATTGCTCCTTTGCCATTATATGCTTCTTTCGATTAATTGCCTACCTGCTTTCCTATTTTTATTATATCCTGGTTTTCTATTTTTTTTTCAGGATGTCTGACACCCAGAGAAAGGGAAAAGGAAAGGCAACAACTGGCAAACAGAAAAGAGGTGAATCCTCTATGTCCATACTGGACATCATGCACAATGACTCCTGGCAGGAGAAACACTTTACCCCGCAGGAGAAGGCTGACCAGCTACTCCCTGCTACTGATCCCATTAGATTTGCAAACCGATACTGCGAGCTGAAGTATCCGGTGTTTGCAACCTCCAGAAACCTGTACCTGGAGAGGACTTTGAAAATTCCAGGAGAACTCCAACAATACACCTCTGATCAGATCAAACAAAGAGGCTGGTTCTTCCTGGAGAGAAACCTGACTGAGGTCAATGCATCTTGGGTAAGGGAATTTTACTGCAATTACTTCAAAACTTCCCTAGATGCAGTGAACCTAAGAGGGAAGCAGATACTGGTCACTAAAGAGGCCATAGAGGATGTTCTGAAGCTTCTGCCTAAATCCGATCAGCTGGATGGTTATCAAAAAGCTGAGGAGGACATGCGCTTCATGAAGTTTGATTGGGATGCAGTCAAGGCCAGGATAGCCCTTGACCCGACCGTTCCATGGATCATGGGTCAGAACACCACCATGCCAAAGGAAATCAAGCAGATTTACTTAAATGATGAGGCTTGGCTATGGCATCAGATACTTAGCAACTTTGTTAAGCAGAGTACCCATGAGAGTGAGATACTTGCCGCTATGATCACCCTCCTATGGTGTGTGCTGGAGGGTAAGGACCTGTACCTGCGACGCTTCATTCAGTACTATATGGCCAGGGTCCACATCCGAGGCACTCTCCCCTTTCCTTATCTGATTACACAGCTAGGCCGTCGAGCTGACGTGCCTTGGGAGGATGCTGATGAGAAGCCATCTGCTGCAGAATGCAAGAAGATTATCCCTCACAGTAGGAACTTTCTGGCTTTGGGCTACAGACCTCCATTCCTCACTGCTACTGCTGAGACAGCCGCACCTTCTGCCGGCCCCTCTTCCTCTACAGCTACCCCAGCTTCCCCTGCTACCACCACTGTACCTCCACCTGCCTCAGAGCCAGTTTATCACCTAGTGCACCGTCTATTTTGACAGCTAGACCAGATGGAGCGCCGCAACCGGTGCCGATATCAGAGAGCTGAGCGTCGCAGCAAGCGACACTATGAGCACCTGAAGCTGATGATACGATCTGGCGATATCCCCTCCGAGCCTGACACACCATCAGAGCCATCTGAGGAGGAGGTGGATGATCACGAGGCAGAGACCCATCCACAGAGTGAGGCTGCGCAGGCAGGCACAGAGCAGGCTGCATCACATCAGGAGGCCCCGCCTCAGATTCAGGCTGCATTCCCAGAGGTTCCTATTCAGTCAGCACCTCCTCTGCAGTAGGCAGACCCTCAGAACACCACCACAGAGACTCTAGCTACCCATCCTTCAAGTGATGACACCCCTTCACACCCTGCTTGAGTGAGCATCAGGGACGATGCTTCATTTTAAGTGTGGGGAGGTCGCCATCTCTGGCGTATTTTTTGGTGAACCACTACAGACTCTTTTTATTTTATTTTGCTATTTTCCCTGTATTTTTTCTCTTTATTTTTATTTTTATTTTCTCAGTACTTATACATTACTATTTTCATGTATTTTTACTCTATTTCTGCATGTTGCACTTTTAGTTCATATTTTAGCCATTTAGTTTAGTTGCAATTCTAACTTATTAGTTATAGAAATTGTGGATTAATTAGTATAGTTTATCCTTTTTAGCATAAGATAGCTTAGTTTAAATTGAAAATATAAAAGAAAGTAAACTAGAGACTTGAACATAATAGAAGCAATCCACACACCTTGTATATATAGCATTCCATGTTAGTTAGTTAACAACATTTCATCAAGGAGAAACACTAGAACCTTAAAGCCACCTTAAGATTTACATTGAGAATAATGGAAACTCTTAATTTTTACTTGCATGACATATATAACTGATATATGATTTTTGAGTTAGAGAATACACAGCCTGTGAGTTTTGAGCTTAATTGCATGGTTACATTTAAACCATGATATTGTATTCCTGTGTGTTCCGCCCTTCTTATTTATTCTGGTATTCTTTACTTTGTTTTAATCTGTATATCCAATTATAGAATATAGATGCATACCAAGAAAGTGATTGAGGCCATTGTTTGATTTTAGCTCACTTATCCCAAATTAGCCTACCTTTTACATCACCCTTGTTAGCCCCCTTGAGCCTTTAAATCCCCTCTTATTCTACAAACCACATTACTAGCCTTAAGCAGAAAAACAAAATAAAAATCCCAAGTTGAATCCTTGGTTAGCTTAAGATAGAAATTGTGTAATTGTTTAAGTGTGGGAAACCTATTGGGAACATGGATGATAAAAACAAAGGGTAGAAAGTTGAAAAGAATAAAATAATTCAAAATAAAAATTTTGGGAAGCATGCTCATGTGGAATCAAAATAATTTAATTACCGTGTGCATTAAAAAAAATTTTATATTTCAGTATTTGAATAAAGGGGATACAAAAGAATTCCTCAATTGCAAAATAAAATAATGCACATGGGACAAAATTAAAATATGAGCATGTAACATAAACAAGTGGGAAAAATATGGAAAATAGGTAAAGAAGCTGTGCTTTACAAAATATGTATGTTAGGTGAGATCTTAGACTAATCAAGGATTCACTTAATTAGCTCACTTAGCCTTATACATATACCCTTACCTTTACCTTGGCCCCATTACAACCTTAATTAAAGACCTCATGATTTTTGTATGCCTATATTCTATAATTGTTGATTGGTCAGATGAAGAACAAAGTTATAGAAAGTAAGGATAAAAAGAAAAATAGAGTGATTAACCCAATAAACACTGAGTGACCAGAGAGTAAACACAAAATCCAGTGAGGGTTCAATAGCTCATTAACATATATCTCTGCTTGAATTATTAATTGTCTTGCAAGTTTATAAAATATTTTTCTTTCCCATCTCAATTGTAAAAGTGCTTTATCATTATCTAAGGTCTGGCTATATATATGATTCCTTGAGAAATCTGAATTAATTCAACTACATGTAAGCTTTATATACAAGTGAATAAAAATAATTAGAATTGCATGATGCATTTAGGTAGTTGCATTTAGAATAAATTGCATTGCATGAGATTCCACCACTTCAACATTACCTTACTCTTTATCTTGGATTTAGCATGAGGACATGCTATTGTTTAAGTGTGGGAAGGTTGATAAACCCATGTTTTATGATATATTTTGTGCTCAAATTGAGTGATTTATTCAATCCTTCACCCACTTATTCATATTAATTGCATGGTTTTACTTTCCCTTCCTTATTATGTGATGTATGTGAAAAACATGTTTCCTATGCTTTAAAAGTAATTATTTTAATTACCCTTTATTTTCATTTGATGCCGTGATTTGTGTGTTGAGTAATTTCAGATCTTCTAAGGCAGGAATGACTTAAAGGATGGAAAGGAAACATACAAAATTAGAAGGAAAGCATAAAATAGAGTTTTTGAAGAAACTGGCAGCGACGCGATCGCATGGACGACGTGGCTGCATGCTAGCGCAAAATGGCAGTGACGTGACCGCATGATTGACGCGACCGCGCGCCATGAGCGAAATACATATGACGCGGACGCATGACTGAAGCGACCGCGTGACAAGAAAAACTCCAGACGACGCGACCGCGTGACCCACGCGGATGCGTGACAGAGGCCACGCACCAGAAATTACAGAAAATGCCCCCAGCGATTTCTAAAGCCCTTTTTGGCCCAAATCCAAGTTCAGAAGGCATAGATCAGAGGTTATGAAGTGGGGGAATGCATCTATTCAGATGAGAGTCTCCAATTAGTTAGTATTCATGAATTAGATGTAGTTTTGAGGGAGAGGTTCTCTCCTCTATCTTTTAGGATTTAGAATTAGGATTTCTTTTGCTTTCAGGATTATCTCTTTTTATCAGGTTCAATATTCCTTTTTATTTATCTTCTCGATTTAGTTTATGAATTCTTCTATGTTATAGATTATTCTTTTGAATTAATGTTATTTGAGGTATTTCAGTTTATTATTGCTTTCTTTTATTTATATTACTGTTGCTTCCAATCTGAAGACATTTTTATTCCAGCAGATTTATTTTTCCCCTTTTGGTCTTGGTTAAGAAATCAGTAACTCAGGAGTTATCAAACTCAACGTGATCGATAATCGTTATCTTTGCTAATTGAATTGAACTTCAATAATCCCAATCTTTCCTTAGGGATTAACTAGGATTTGAGGATCAAACTAATTAGTCACTTGACCTTCCCTTACTCTAGCAAAAGTTAACTGAGTGGAATTAAGATTCAATTTTCATTATCATTGATAAGGGTAACTAGGATAGGACTTCCAATTTCTCATACCTTGCCAAAAGTGTGTTTTACAGTTATTTACTCATTTTACAGTCTTTTACTTATTTTAATTGCAATTTAAATTACTTGTTCCTCATCTTCACAACCCCAATTTACAATCTTCATAACCAATAATAAGAACATACTTCCCTACAGTTCCTTGAGAAGACGACCCGAGGTTCAAATACTTCGGTTATCAATTTTTAAGGGGTTTGTTACTTGTGACAACTAAAACGTTTGTACGAAGGGATTTCTGTTGGTTTAGAGACTATATGTACAACGCAACTGTTTTTATAAAATTATTTACTGGCAAAAATCCTAACGTCAGATACTCATAGAGGAAACACTAATCAAGGACGTGGTGATTACCTTGGACCAAGGGGACAGAATTTTAAGAGAAATGAACACACTCCTCAGCATCTTCGAGGTCAAGGGGATTTCAGAAGAAACGACAATGCTCAGTTCCACATGGCAAAGGGAAATGGACGATGCTATACTTGCGGATTACTAAGGCACCTTGCTAAGTACTGTCGTCGAGGGAGGAACCGAGGCGTGGGTAGGAGTCAGCAACCAGGCCGAAATTTTACTAGGGATGCAGAAGAGACGATGGAATTGGATCCGCTGATAAGAGGTAAGCATATAAGGTTGTTGTGATATGTTATTAGGACCCAGTTGGCTTAGTTTTATCCTATGGAAGGTTGTCATAAGTTTGGTCAGACTTAGAGATTTGTTAGAGGGACCGATGGAAAAGGAGGCTTTGATACATGTAGCTGAGTAACCCGGATTCTTAACGACGATAAATCGAGTAGACGTACAGGAATGGTTATCGGGCATCACTAGAAAATCTTGTCGGTTCCCTGTATGGATGAAGGGTGCGGTTCAGCATTAGCGGCAATGAAAGTACCAACTGACGCTTTTGCGGTTTTAACTGTGATTTTGCGGTTTTAAGGTTTAGAATGATTTTCAAATCCGGTTTGGAACTTTAGTTCAAATGATTTTTTTTGAAACTAGGTCGGAACTCTTTGGTTAAATGATATGATTTAAAAGAAAAGTGAGTTCTATGATTTTATCAATTTGTGAACTTGGTTTATAATTTATCTTGTCAAAAGGGATCTAAAATTGAGAAGTTTTTATTTAAAGAAACTGTGATTTCAGGTATTTGACTTACGAGCAAATGATTTTTGACTCCTTTAAAAAATCCTTGAAAATGATCTCATTTAGATTGAACTTGTTTTAAAGGTTTTGAAAAATATTACAAAATCGGTATTTGGTTTAAGGAAAATTTTCGAATTCTTAATGACGATAATCAGAGTGACGCAGCGGAAGGCGAGAAAGGACATCGACATGGTACGATGATGGTGAATGAGATGCTTTGGCAATTTGTTGGGTTGATAACGCTGATAGTAGAATGCTTTGTGGAATATATATATATCACGTGATTCGAATTTTCGAGGGCGAAAATTTTATTAGGAGGGGAGAATGTAAGAATTGGAGTTTTTCACGTAAAACCGTTTTAATAAAATAATTTTAGTGTCCGGAATAGATTCAAAATTTAAAAGTTTTAATTTGAAAATATAAAGGTGAAATTTGATTTCAATGAATTTTTCTGACTCAGAAAATGTATTTTTCCGCGAAAAATCACGAACCGACAGCCAAACCGGTCGAACCAGTTTAAGTCTGTCCGATACTGTGTTTTGAGAAAAATAAGATTTTGAAAGTTGATTTATTGTTTTTAAAGGATAAAAATAATTTAGAATTGAAAACCGGACACTAATCTTAAAGGTTTGGCCCACGGACCAAAAACGCTAACAGGTTGGACCGGGCCCAAACTGGGCTCAAGGCCCAACATATATAAGCTCATTAAATGAGTTTTTCAGCTCATTTCCACCCAATAAGAGAGAGAGGCGCGGTTTTAGGGGAAGAGAGGAGAAGAGGGGTTTTACGATTCACCTCCTTCTTCCGGGAGCTATAACTTGAGCTACAAAACTCCGATTGACGAGCTGTTTGTGGCCACGAGAAGCTCTCAACGAGCTCTTCCTTTCTATCTAAGAAAATATGGTAAGAACTCGAAACCCACTCCCAAGTTTCCTGCCCTAACTTCTGCGTTTTTGGGGGTTTGGTTTTTGAGTGGATTTTATGGTTTTGCTTGTTTAGGTGATCTCTAGTAGTGGGTAATTATTGGAAATTGCCCCAATCCTCTTTGGACAAGGTAAATTTACTCATAAACCCTTGTGGTATTGTATGTTATGGTTTCTAGGTTTTGATTTTGTTATATATATGGTGTTAGATTGAGTTTTCGTGTTTGTTGGAGTTGGTTGAGGTTTTGGATCAAGCTTGGTGGCTTCGTTTTGGTGTTTAGTGCGTTTGGGAATCGGCCAAGGTATGGTTTCGGTTTCCTTTATGTAATATGTAATGTTTCTGGACACTTAGACTAGTTGACATTAAGATAGGATTGAATTAAGTAAATGGTGGATTGAATTATGTATGTGGCATGTGAGTTGTGATAAAGATTTTATGAGTTGTGTATGTTAGAGTTTGATTATGATGTTGACGAGAAAATTGATGATTGGTGTTGTTGATGTGGATTGATTGATGTTGTAGTGGTGTTGTGTGGAAGGAATTGGAAGAATAACAATAATGATTATATGATTTATGATGATTGTTGGTATTTTAATGATTATGAAGGTTGATGATGAATGTGAGATTTATTGTTGTTGATGAGGGTTTGTTGATATGGTTGATGATTGATGATGAATATTAATGTTGTTGGTAATTGGAGATGAGTGTTTAAAGAGTTGATAATTTGAGATATTAAATGTTGAGGATTGTTATGGTTGTTAAGAGTTTTTGGTATTGTTGATGATAAATTAATGATAATTAATGAGAATGTTATTGGTGAATGAGTAGAGTTATGAGTCTTTATGTTGATTGGGGAATGTGTTAGTGGAGGATTGTTTATAATGTTATTTATATTTGATGATTGAGGTTGAGAATATAGGAATGTGAAAGAAAATTTGGTATGAATAGTGGAATGTAACAAAAAGGGTAGATTATGATGTAAATTGGAGTTGGAATGGTTTGTTTTGGTTTTGGTAATGTTTTGTAAGGAATTGAGTCATTGGTGGATTTTGGTAAAAACTTATTTTTAGTGAACTTTGATGGGTCATAACTTGTGTCTCAGTTTTCAAAAATTGTTGAAACTTATTTTAAATTAAAGTTCATTGAAAGGTCTTCAAATTGATATAAAGTTTGTAAAATTTGGTTTTTATAGAGAAGGTTATGATCATTCAAAGTTTGGTGTCAAAATCTGAAATTCTGCAATTTTGTGATTTCTGGTATGTGCGCACGCACAGCCTTGTGCGCCCGCACACCCGTGTGATTTTTTTATACCTATGCACACGCACAGCCTTGTGCGTATGCACACACGGGGGAAGGCTTGCTGTTGGCAGTGCTAGCACAGCCTGTGCGCGCACTGATGCACGGAAACTTGTCCCTTAACAAATCTCCCTCGGCAAGTATACTGAATTGTCGTCAAGTAAAAACTCACAGTAGAGTGAGGTCGAATCCCACAGGGATTGATTGGTCAAGCAACTTTAATTGGAAGAATGTTCTAGTTGAGCTAAGCAGAAAGTGAGTTGAGAATTGCAGGAAATTAAATGGCGGGAAAGTAAATAGCAGAAAATAAATGACGGGAAGTAAATTGCAGAATCTTAAATGGGGAAGGGAAGTTTAGCATGAAAGTAAATGGCATAAAGTAAAGAGAATGGGTAAGATCAGAAATGGGGGATTCATTGGGCTTAGGAGATGTTGCATTCTCCGGATCAAGTTCATTTTCATCTCTTCCTCAATCAATGCATTCATTGATCTCCTTGGCAATCTTAAGTGATTGAATTCCAATTCCTTGGTAATTCAATCTCTCAAATCAGATCAATAGCCAATTTCTTGGTCTAATTGCTCATGAGAAGAGATGAAGTGTGGTCACTGATTATACCACATATATTTCTAAATCAAAATATTGGGAGAATTATATGTCACCATATCCGCCCAAACCCCAATTTGGTCCAACATGAGAAAACATTTCTAGCATGATCTCTTCATCCCTTTTCCAAGGTTCAGAAGAGATCCAAGTATGAATAGCTTATTTTCCAAGATAACTACTTAATTGGATGAAGATTGAAAGTTTTCTAGTAAAATCAAGAGAAAAGAAAGAAGAAGAATAATGAAAACTATTATTGATCCATCAAATTACAACAGAGCTCCCTAACCCAATGAAATGGGTTTAGTTGTTCATAGCTCTGGGAATGGAAAGCAAAGATGGAGAGTACATTCTGAAAGTTAAACTAGAAGTGCAGAGAAAGTAAAATACAGAGAGTAATTCTAATAATGCCAAAAAGCTTTCCTCTAGTTCAAAGCTACTCCTATATATACTACTCTTCTGATCTTCTAGTTGATTCTTCAAGTCTTGGATATAGGCCTTTGGATCTTGAGTTGAAGCAGTTATCTTCTTCAGTGGGCTCAGCTTTACTTGTAGAGAAAGTGTGAAGTAGGCGGGGACTTTAGCTTAGGGCGTTAGTGGTGTTAACGTTAAGTGAAAATGTGGGGTTGAGAACGTTAGTGACAATCATCTTTTTCACTAACGTTCCTAACCCAAAGTGGTCTACGTTAACTTCAACGTTAGTGGCACTAATGTGACCACTAACGTTGACCCTTGGCCCTTCGCAAACGTTACTCGGGTTTACCTTTTTCAATAACGTTGAGAGTACCCCTTTCTCCCTACGTTAGAGTTCACGTTAGAATAGTTAACGTGGCCTTTAACGTAGGCTTGCCAAATCTTCGAGAGCATTAGTGACACTTACCTTTGTCACTAACGCTTCAGAACGCCCCTACTTCCCACGTTAGAGTTCACGTTAACTAGGTTAACGTGACTTCTAACGTGGTATTGATAGCCATCTCCAATGTTAGTGACAAAGGTGAGTGTCACTAACGTTGGCTCATCATCCCTCTTCTCCACGTTAGCTTCCACGTTAATGTAATTAATGTGGCAACTAACGTGGCTCATAGTGGCTCAATCCAATGTTAGTGACAAAGGTGAGTGTCACTAACGTTGGTGATTCTTGCTCCATGCACATTAGAGTCCACGTTAACTAGGTTAACGTGGCTTTTAACGTAGCCAATATGGGCTTAGTCCAACGTTAGTGACAAAGGTGAGTGTCACTAACGTTGGCATCATCTTCTTCTTCCACGTTAGAGCTCACGTTAACTAAGTTAACGTGGCTCTTAACGTGGCCAATTGCCCCTTTTGGAACGTTAGTGGCACTTACTTTTAGCACTAACGTGGGCTATGATGGCTCACAAAGGCGTTATTGGCAATCACTTTTCTCATTAACGTTGCAAGCTAGCTTCCATTCCACGTTAGTGGTCACGTTAGCTAGACTAACGTGGCTACTAACGTGGTTCTTCCTTGCTTCCTTTATCCTGAAATCAAGCAATAAAGTGCATCAAAGCTCTAATCCAAGTTATGAGACATGCATCATTCAATTTGTCCTTTAATTCATGTATAATTCTCATGAAATCATGTAAAATTCACAATGTTTGCTTGAATCAAGATGTAAGTGATTATTTACCCAAAACTTGTTATTTCCTAAGAAAATGCACGAAACTACCTTAAAACCATAAAGAAAAGGTCAGTGAAACTGGCCAAAATGCCCTATCATCACAACACCAAACTTAAAGCTTGCTTGTCCCTAAGCAAGTACTGGAACAAGAGAACGATGAATGAAATGACAAGATGAATGAATCATTATTGTGGAAGTCATGTTCTTGGTTTTATGGGGTTTCATGCATAGCAACTTAGGTTCATTCCTTTACTGGCTTTCAGACCTTTATCATGCCTTGGAATACTCACTTGATTGCACCATTTGAGACTTTTATTTATTG
This sequence comes from Arachis ipaensis, assembly GCF_059453495.1. NCBI lineage: Eukaryota > Viridiplantae > Streptophyta > Magnoliopsida > Fabales > Fabaceae > Arachis > Arachis ipaensis. Next base: position 35,287,039 of record NC_142437.1, read on the forward strand.
ATCCCTTTGTCTTTCCAAGGTTTATTTTATCCTTAGGCTAAGTGTTTTGTGAGGGGGCGACTCTTTAAGATAAGCTTTCAGCCAACTCTCCCGAACCAGTTGGTTCAAGGTGCTAGGTGTTGAAACACCCCTAAGGACTTACTCCCTCAAGTCTCTCTCCCCCATACATGCACACCACAGGCACATGGTTTGTTATTTTCTTTCCTTGAGGTCTTGGTGTCCAGCACCTCTTTGGGTTACTAAATGTTCTATAGCAAGGTTGCTCTTGATAGTGGATTTTCAGTTGATAATCCCGGGCTAGTTAACCTAAGTTACCAAGTGATGAAGCACTCCTAAGAACTTATTCATCCAAGCAGATCCTTGGTACAAGAGCACCACAGACACATCCCTCAAGGTTCAAGCCCTTGGTGCCTAGCCTTATTCTTTATTACCTTTCTTTCTTTTTCAATTCTTAGTGTTCTTTTCCTTTTTATTACTGGGATCTTAGTGTTTAGCTAGTCTCATGGGGTGTGTTTCAAGTATATGATTCATGACAGATAGTTGCCTTCCCACCTTGTTGGTGAACCAACTTAGCTAAGTGATTACTACCCCACGAATTTAAGAACCTACTCCACAACTTGAACATCACTCTGGTCTTTCATAACATCTCTTTTTTTTTATTTAGCTTAAAAGGACAAGAATACAATAAGCAAGATGAGAATAAAAACAGGCAATTTGACTAGCAAGCATAGACCTAGGCAAAAGCAAACTTAAAGACAGAATTGAAATTCCTAAACTACCATGGAAGCATGCTCTATTTCATACATGATTTTCCTTATTTAAAAGACTTGAAAAAGAAAGATGGAACAATGAGGGAACTCCACCACCTTTTACTCTTGGGGATGCTCATGCTCTCCTTCCTGTTTGTCCTCCTTGTGTTTTTCTTGAGTGCTTGCACTCCCACTTCCCTTGCTTTTTCCAATCAACTTTTTCAAGAAGCCAGCATCTTCCATCTTCTTTTTCAATGTTTCCTTCTGCTATTTCACCTTCCTTTCCTCTTGTTCTATGAGATCTTTTTGGACCTCATCATACCTAGGGATTGTAGAGTGTAGATTATGCATATGACTAGATATATAGTTCAACTTGGCTTGAGTGTTTATGTTGAACTCATCCCTATATAGTTGCCGTCCTTCATTCAGTACACTGAACTCATTGAATGCCTTCGTCTGAGCTAGCTGTCGTTGATTGAGTTTTTGATGGCATTTGTCTTGACGCTCTTGCCTTTCAGTCACTTGATTGATGGCTTGAGTGAGCTGGGAGTAGTGTTCCATTTGCTGTTTCTGCCACTCCCCTTGTTGATTCATCCAATTAGAAAGCAGTTCTTCTTGACGATCCATCCTTTGGGCTTGAATGCGCAGTTGTTGTTCTTGTCCCTCCATATAACTCCTTGCTAACTTCTCAATGGCTCCGTGAATGTGATTCAAGTTGATGTTAGTTGGATCATAGTACTCTTCTTGCTGATATTCTTCCTGTTGAGGTTCTTTTTGGTGAGGTTCTTCTTGTGGTGTTTTTCTCCCTATTTGAAGCCTTCTTTGTTGTTGGGCGGGTGTCACATATGTTATACACTGGAGTGTAACCATCCTTCCAGGGTTTACCAAAGTTGGATTGCTGTCCTCGAAGACTACCTTGGCTTTCGTACACAGCCTAAGGATGGTGCTGGGGAACCAAAGTCTAGCACCTGGATCATTCTTCTCGGCTGATTCTTGAATTCCCTCAGCTATAATTTCGTTCACATTGATGCCTCCACCCTTTACTAAGCAGTGTACCATAGTAGCTCGAGTAACGTTGACCTCAGAATTGTTTGCAGCTGGGAGGATAGATCTCCTCACAAGTTCAAACCATCCCTTGGCTTCCGGGATGAGGTCTCCTCTCCTGATGAACCGAGGTCTTCTATCTGAATACCTTTCCCAGTCAGATCCTATAACACACATATCATTCACAATTTCTTCAAGTTCATCATTGTCGGGGCCATTACTTATTCTCACGTGATAACTGGGCTCATCAAAATGTGGTGATTTCAGCTGAAGAACCCTTGTTATGGCATTGGGGTTGAAGTCCACCTCTATTCCTCTCACGTAACTTTTGAAGGTGGGGCCTTGGTTTTGTCTTCTCTGACCACATTTGCATAGAATTCTTTGATGAAATTTGCATTTATCTTTGCTTTTGGGTTTGTGAGCCTTTGCCAACCCCTTTGTTCGATCTTCTCTCGAATCTGTAGGCATTCATCTTCGTTGAACTGAAATGTTAACTCAGGCAATATCTTTTTGAGCTTTATCCGTTCAAATTCACATTCATGGAATGCAGTTTTAAATTTCCCTTCATCAAAAGGGCTACTCTCAACCGGTTCCTTTCTCTTTTGCCTCTTGGAGCTTGATGATGCCATGAATGATTTTTGAAAAGTGAAGGTGTTGAGGTTAGTGATGAGTGGTGGAATTCGGTTGGGTTTGGATAGGATGTAGCTTGGAGGATTGTACTTCGAGAGTAAGAAGTTGAAGAAGTTGTTGCTGGAATGTGAAGGGAAGTACGGACTAGGAATCACTTATATAGGGAAATGCTGAGTAAATGAAAGGTGTGGATTGATGGGGTGGTTGTGTGATGGACGGATGGGGTTTTGCATGGGATGAGCACAAGGATCATCAACTTTATGATGGGGTTGGTTCAGTTTTCAAGCTTGTTCTTCTTCCAATGTTGCATGGCAACAATTTCCAATGCAATCCCCCTGGAGACACGTGTATAGTCTTCTCTTTTTGTGGTGGCCGAACCCTTCAATTGTCCCATCAATTCTCCTACAAAATAAAAGATATATGATTAAAAGAAAACTTATGGAAAGTGGCGGCAAAATTTAAAAGACAAGAAAGAGTAACTACTTTTTAAAATTTTTGTTGTTAACTACTAAGCGCTATTCACAAATGCAAACCAACTGACTAATTAAATTTCCATGTATGCAACCTTGGTGACACCAAACTTAGTTTGTGGCAATGTGGTATAAGATGATTTGTTCAAAGTGCTAAGAGTGACATGCTATGAGTTGCATTCATGTCCTCTTAGTGTGCCTTGAACACCAAACTTGTTCTTCACTATATGTTGCATAAAAGAATTTCAAGGATATGTCAAAGTTGATTTGCGATCCATGAACCTTGCTTTATTAACTACTTTAAAAGCATGTAAAACATGGGTTGCCTCCCATGAAGCGCTTCTTTAGCGTCACTAGCTTGACGTTCTTCCTTTGTCAGGGTGGTTGGTAATGCTTCAAATCTTCCCCTCTTGCAGTAAACCTATATCCATTGGCTTCATCAATGATCTCTACATGTTCTAGGGAGAGAAATTTGTTGATGGTGAAAACCTTAGGTAACTGAGATGGGATGGTGGGGAGATGAGGTGGGATATCTAAGAAGTAAGCTGAGATCACTTTATCCCCTGGAGAGAAATCTTCTGTAGGGATCTTTTTGTTCCTCCATCTCCTTGGTATCTTCTTCTTTGTTTCTTTTGCTGTTATCCTGCTCTTTGTGGTCTCTTTTCCTAGGAGAATTTTGTTGCTGGTCCCATATGATTCTGGTGGTTTTGGCTCCACTTGAGTTTCCTTTAGCTGTGACAGCTGCTGATTATTTTGTTCATCACCCAAAGGAATTCCTGAGTGTACAGCTTGTGCCTCAATGCTTGTTTCTCCCACCATTTCTCTGTCATGCTCTGTCCTTAGTTCCTTTCCTTCCTGACTTGCTTCTTGTGAGGGTTTGAAGACATTGAAGGTGAGTTGTTCGTTATGTACCCTTAGTATTAGCTCTCCTCGCTCCACATCTATGAGCGCTCTGGCTGTAGCTAAGAATGGTCTTCCCAATATGATTGGGTGAAGATTACTTTCTTCCATTTCCAGTATGACAAAGTCTGTGGGAAGGAAGTAGTTCCCAACCTTCACCAGCACGTTTTCAACTACTCCTATTGCTTGTTTTTGAGTTTTGTCAGCCAGCCTGATGACTACGTCTGTGGGCATCATCTCATTGATTTGCAGCCTCTTCATAAGGGATAAAGGCATTAAGTTGATGCTTGCTCCCAGATCACAGAGTCCTTTATCAAACATTGTTTCTCCTATGGCACAGGGGATGTGAAAACTCCCTGGGTCCTTCCTTTTTGTAGGCAGCTCTGGTTGAATGAGAGCATTGCATTCCTTATTCATCACTATGGTTTGTCCTCCCTTGAGTGAGCTTTTCATGGTCAGCAGCTCCTTCATGTACTTAATGTATGAGGGCATTTGTTGGAGGGCCTTGATGAATGGTATGTTTACATGGAGAGATGCAAATATATCAAGAAACCTTGAGTATATTCTCTTCTCTACACCACTATTGAGTAATTGGGGAAAGGGTGCATAGAGTCTCAGCAGCTCCTTCTGTGTAATTGTAGTTTCTTGATGATTCTCTTCCTGCTTTCCTGATGATGTATCTTCAGGTTGTTCTGATGGTTTGTTCGGCTCTTCCTCAGTCTCCTTATCACTTATAGTAACCATCATGCAATTGGTATGCGAAATTGTTACTCAGGTTGTGAATTATTGTTCGAAATTGATTCCCTGGCGATGGCACCAAAAACGGATGCACAGAACCATAGTCTAAACATATCTTCACAACTTCGCATAACTAACCAGCAAGTGCACTGGGTCGTCTAAGTAATACCTTACGTGAGTAAGGGTCGAATCCCACGGAGATTGTTGGTATGAAGCAAGCTATGGTCACCTTGTAAATCTCAGTCAGGCGGATATAAAGTGGTTATGGAGTTTTCAAAATTAATTAATAAAAGAAGGATAGAAATACTTATGTAATTCATTGGTGAGAATTTCAGATAAGCGCATAGAGATGCTTTTGTTCCTCTGAACCTCTGCTTTCCTGCTGTCTTCATCCAATTAGTCTTACTCCTTTCTATGGCTAGCTTTATGTAAGGATGTCACCGGTGCCAATGGCTACTTTCAATCCTCTCGGGAAAATGGTCCAAATGCTCTGTCACAGCACGGCTAATCGTCTGGAGGCATCACCCTTGTCGTTGGTTGCATCCTATTCCTCTCTGTGAAAATGGTCCGATGCGCTGTCACTGCATGACTAATCACCTTGGAGGTTCTCGATCATACTGGAATAGAATTTACTATCCTTTTGCGTCTGTCACTACGCCCAGCACTCGTGAGTTTGGAGTTCGTCACAGTCATTCAATCCCAGAATCCTACTCGGAATACCACAGACAAGGTTTAGACTTTCCGGATTCTCATGAATGCCGCCATCAATCTAGCTTACACCACGAAGATTCTGATTAAGAGATCTAAGAGATAATCATTCAATCGAAGGTAGAACGGAAGTGGTTGTCAGGCACGCGTTCATGGGGAATGATGATGATTGTCACATTCATCACATTCAGGTTGAAGTGCGAATGAATATCTTAGAAGCGAAATAAGATGAATTGAATAGAAAACAGTAGTACTTTACATTAATCTTTGAGGAACAGCAGAGCTCCACACCTTAATCTATGGAGTGCAGAAACTCTACCGTTGAAAAAACATAAGTGAAAGGTCCAGGCATGGCCGAATGGCCAGCCCCCAAAACGTGATCACAGATCAAAATATAATCCAAAGATAAAACTCAGGATGTCTAATACAATAGTAAAAAGTTCTATTTATAATAAACTAGCTACTAAGGTTTACAGAAGTAAGTAATTGATGCATAAATCCACTTCTGGGGCCCACTTGGTGTGTGCTTGGGCTGAGCTTGAATGTTACACGTGCAGAGATCCTTCTTGGAGTTGAACGCCAGGTTGTAACGTATTTCTGGCGTTCAACTCTGGTTTGTGACTTGTTTCTGGCGTTTAACTCCAGACAGCAGCGTAGAACTGGCGTTTAACGCCCTTTTACGTCGTCTAAACTCGACCAAAGTATGGACTATTATATATTGCTGGAAAGCCCTGGATGTCTACTTTCCAACGCAATTTGAAGCGCGCCATTTTGAGTTCTGTAGCTCCAGAAAATTCACTTTGAGTGCAGGGAGGTCAGAATCCAACAGCATCAGCAGTCCTTCTTCAACCTCTGAATCTGATTTTTGCTCAAGTCCCTCAATTTCAGCTAGAAAATACCTGAAATCACAGAAAAATACACAAACTCATTGTAAAGTCCAGAAATGTGAATTTAACAGAAAAACTAATGAAAACATCCCTAAAAGTAACTAGATTCTCCTAAAAACATACTAAAAACAATGCCAAAAAGCGTATAAATTATCCGCTCATCACAACACCAAACTTAAATTGTTGCTTGTCCCCAAGCAACTAAAAATCAAATAGGATAAAAAGAAGAGAATATACTATAAATTCTAAACTATCAATGAAACATAGCTCCAATCAGATGAGCGGGACTTGTAGCTTTTTGCCTCTTGAATAGTTTTGGCATCTCACTTTATCCATTGAAGTTCATAATGATTGGCTTCTATAGGAACTCAGAGTTCAGATAGTGTTATTGATTCTCCTAGTTCATTATGATGATTCTTGAACACAGCTATTTTATGAGTCTTGGCCGTGGCCCTAAGCACTTTGTTTTCCAGTATTACCACCGGATACATAACTGCCACAGACACATAATTGGGTGAACCTTTTCAGATTGTGACTCAGCTTTGCTAAAGTCCCCAATTATAGGTGTCCAGGGTTCTTAAGCACACTCTTTTTTTGCTTTGGACCTTGACTTTAACCGCTCAGTCTCAAGTTTTCACTTGACACCTACACGCCACAAGCACATGGTTAGGGACAGCTTGGTTCAGCCGCTTAGGCCAGGACTTTATTCCTTTAGGCCCTCCTATCCACTGATGCTCAAAGCCTTGGGATCCTTTTTATTTGCCCTTGCCTTTTGGTTTTAAGGGTTATTGGCTTTTTGCTCTTGCCTCTTGGTTTTAAGAGCTTTTGGCTTTTTCTGCTTGCTTTTCTTTTTCTTTCAAATTTTTTTTTCTTTTTTCTTTTTTTTTTTGCAAGCTTTGTTCTTTGCTGCTTTTTCTTGCTTCAAGAATCATTTTTATGATTTTTCAGATTATCAAATAACATGTTTCCTAGTCATCATTCTTTCAAGAGCCAACATATTTAACATTCTTAAACAACAACTTCAAAAGACATATGCACTATTCAAGCATACATTCAGAAAACAAGAAGCATTGTCACCACATCAATATAATTAAACTAAGTTCAAGGATAAATTTAAAACTCATGTACTTCTTGTTCTTTTGAATTAAAACATTTTTATTTAAGAGAGGTGATGGATTCATAGGACATTCATAACTTTAAGACATAGTTACTAACTACTAATGATCATGTAATGATGACACAAACATAGATAAGCACTTAACATAGAAAACGAAAAACAGAGAATGTAAGAACAAGGAATGAGTCCACCTTAGTGATGGTGGCGTTTCCTTCTTGAGGAACCAATGATGTCCTTGAGCTCTTCTATGTCTCTTCCTTGTCTTTGTTGCTCCTCCCTCATTGCTTTTTGATCTTCTCTAATTTCATGAAGGATGATGGAGTGCTCTTGATGTTCCACCCTTAGTTGTCCCATGTTGGAACTTAATTCTCCTAGGGAGGTGTTGATTTTCTCCCAATAGTTTTGTGGAGGAAAATGCATTTGAGGCATTTCCGGGATCTCATGGTGATGAGCTTCTTGCGCCTCTTGAGCTCCATGAATGGGCTCTCTTGCTTGCTCCATCTTTTTCTTAGTGATGGGCTTCTCTTCCTCAATGGGAATATCTCCTTCTATGAAAGCTCCAGCTGAGTAACATAGATGGCAAATAAGATGAGGAAAAGCTAGCCTTGCCCCAGGGGAGGGCTTTTCGGCTATTTTGTAGAGTTCAAGGGAGATGACTTCATGAACTTCTACTTCCTCTTCAATCATGATGCTATGGATCATGATGGCCCGATCCACAGTAACTTCAGATCGGTTGCTAGTGGGGATGATGGAGCGTTGGATGAACTCCAACCATTCTCTAGCCACAGGCTTGAGGTCCAATCTTCTTAGTTGAACCAGCTTGCCTTTGGAGTCAATCTTCCATTGAGCTCCTTCCACACATATGTCCATGAGGACTTGGTCCAACCTTTGATTAAAGTTAACCTTTCTAGTGTAGGGGTGTTCATCTCCTTGCATCATAGGCAAGTTAAACGCCAACCTCATATTTTCCGGACTAAAATCCAAGTATTTCCCCCGAACCATTGTAACATAGTTCTTTGGATCCAGGTTCTTACTTTGATCATGGTTCTTGGTGATCCATGTATTGGCATAGAACTCTTGAACCATTAGGATGCCGACTTGTTGGATGGGATTTGTTAGAACTTCCCAACCTCTTCTTTGGATTTCATGTCTGATCTCCGGATACTCATTTTTCTTGAGTTTGAAAGGGACCTCGAGGATCACCTTCTTCTTGGCCACAACATCATAGAAGTGGTCTTGATGGGCTTTGGAGATGAACCTTTCCATCTCCCATGACTCGAAGGTGGAAGCTTTTGTCTTCCCTTTTCCTTTTCTAGAGGATTCTCCGGTCTTAGGTGCCATCAATGGTAATGGAAAAACAAAAAGCTTATGATTTTACCACACCAAACTTAGAATTTTGCTCGCCCTCGAGCAAGAGAAGAAAGAATTAGAAGAAGAAGAATAAGAAAATATGGAGAAGAGGGGGGAGGTGTGATTCGGCCAAGAAGAGAAGAGAGGGTTGTGTTGTGTGAAAATGAGGAAGAATGGAAGGCTTTATATAGGGAAGGGAGGGGGGTTAAGTTTCGGCTATATGGGTGGGTTTGGGTGGGAAATTGATTTTGAATTTGAAGGTAGGTGGAGTTTATGAGGTAGGTTTATGGGGAAGAGTGGATGGATGTGAGTGGTGAAGAGGTGATGGGAAAGAGAGATTGAGGTGATTGGTGAAGGGTTTTGGGGAAGAGTGTTTATGGGATTGTGTGAAAGAGGGGTGAGAAGAAGTGAGTGAAGGTAGGTGGGGATCCTGTGGGGTCCACAGATCCTGAGGTGATCCTGTGGGGTCTACAGATCCTGAGGTGTTCAAGGATTTACAACCTTGCACCAAATTGGGCATGCAAAATGCCCTTGCACACAACTCTGGGCGTTCAGCACCAGATTGGTGCTTGTTCTGGGCGTTGAACGCCCATTTGTAGCCTATTTCTGGCGTTGAATGCCAGAACCATGCTTGTTCTGGGCGTTCAGCGCTAGCTCTCCTCCAGGGTGCCTTTCTGGCGTTCAAACGCCCAGATGCTGCCCATTTCTGGCGTTCAGCGCCAGAACCATGCTCTGTTCTGGCGTTGAACGCCCAAAACATGCTTCTTACTGGCGTTTAAACGCCAGTAAGGTCTTCCTCCAGGGTGTGATTTTTCTTCTGCTGTTTTTGATTCCGTTTTCAATTTTTATATTTATTTTGTGACTCCACATGATCATGAACCTAAGAAAACATGAGAAACAAAAATAAAATTAGATAAATAAACATTGGGTTGCCTCCCAACAAGCACTTCTTTAATGTCAATAGCTTGACAGTGGGCTCTCGTGGAGCCTCACAGATGTGCAGAGCTTTGTTGAAACCTCTCAATACCAAACTTAGAGTTTGGATATGGGGGTTTGACACCAAACTTAGAGTTTGGCTGTGGCTTCCCAACACCAAACTTAGAGTTTGACTGTGGGGGCTTCGTGTGACTCTGCTTTGAGAGAAGCTTTTTATGCTTCCTCTCCATGGATGCAGAGAGAGATCCTTGAGTTTTAAACACAAGGTTGTCCTCATTTAATTGAAGGATCAATTTTCCTCTATTCACATCAATCACAGCTCTTGCTGTGGCTAGGAAAGGTCTTCCTAGGATGATGGATTCATCCTCTTCCTTTCCAGTATCCAGGACTATGAAATCAGCAGGGATGTAAAGGCCTTCAACCTTTACTAACACGTCCTCTACTTGTCCATAAGCCTGTTTTCTTGAATTGTCTACCATCTCTAATAAGATTTTAGCAGCTTGTACCCCATAGATTCCTAGTTTCTCTATTACAGAGAAGGGCATGAGGTTTATCCCTGAACCAAGGTCACACAGAGCCTTAAAGATCATGGTGCCTATAGTACAAGGTATTATGAACTTTCCAGGATCCTGTCTCTTCTGAGGCAATGTTAGTTGATCCAGATCACTTAGTTCATTGGTGAACAAGGGAGGTTCATCTTCCCAAGTCTCAATGCCAAATAATTTGGCATTTAGCTTCATGATTGCACCAAGGAACTTGGCAGCTTGCTCTTCAGTAACATCCTCATTCTCTTTAGAAGAGGAATACTCATCAGAGCTCATGAATGGCATAAGGAGGTTCAATGGAATCTCTATGGTCTCTAGATGAGCCTCAGAGTCCTTTGGTTCCTCAGAGGGAAGCTCCTTATTGATCACTGGACGTCCCAGGAGGTCTTCCTCCTTGGAATTCAGGTCCTTTCCTTCCCTTATAGGTTTGGCCATGGTGCTTATGTCAATGGCCTTGCACTCTCCTTTTGGATTCTCTTCTGTATTGCTTGGGAGAGTACTAGGAGGGATTTCAGTGATCCTTTTACTCAGCTGGCCCACTTGTGCTTCCAAATTTCTAATGGAAGACCTTGTTTCATTCATAAAACTTACAGTGGCCTTGGATAGATCAGAGACTAAGTTTGCTAAATTAGAGGTAGTTTGTTCAGAGTTCTCTGTCTGTTGCTGAGTGGATGATGGAAAAGGTTTATTATTGTTAAACCTGTTTCTTCTACCATTATTAAAGCCTTGTTGAGTCCTTTGATCCTTCCATGAGAGATTTAGGTGATTTCTCCATGATGGACTGTAGGTGTTTCCATATGGTTCACCCATGTATTTTAACTCTGCTATTGCAGGGTTCTCAGGATCATAAGCTTCTTCCTCAGAAGATGCCTCTTGAGTACTGTTGGATGCAGCTTGCATTCCATTCAGACTCTGAGAAATCATATTGACTTGCTGAGTCAATATTTTATTCTGAGCCAATATGGCATTCAGAGTATCAATTTCAAGAACTCCCTTCTTCATAGGCGTCCCATTACTTACAGGATTCCTCTCAAAAGTGTACATAAACTGGTTATTAGCAACCATGTCAATGAGTTCTTGAGCTTCTGCAGGCGTTTTCTTTAGGTAAATGGATCCACCAGCAAAAGTGTCCAATGACATCTTTGATAGCTCAGATAAACCATCATAGAATATATCCAGGATGGTCCATTCTGAAAGCATGTCAGAAGGACACTTTTTGGTCAACTGTTTGTATCTTTCCCAAGCTTCATAGAGGGATTCACCATCTTTTTGTTTGAAGGTTTGAACATCCACTCTAAGCTTGCTCAGCTTTTGAGGAGGAAAGAACTTGGCTAAGAAAGCCGTGACCAGCTTATCCCAAGAGTTCAGGCTATCTTTAGGTTGAGAGTCCAACCATATTCTAGCTCTGTCTCTTACAGCAAAAGGGAAAAGCATGAGCCTGTAGACTTCAGAATTTACTCCATTAGTATTAACAGTATCACAGATCTGCAAGAATTCAGTTAAGAACTGAAAAGGATCTTCAGATGGAAGTCCATGAAACTTGCAGTTCTGCTACATCAGAGAAACTAGCTGAGGTTTCAGCTCAAAGTTGTTTGCTCCAATGGTAGGGATGGAGATGCTCCTTCCATGTAAATTGGAATTAGGTGCAGTAAAGTCACCAAGCATTCTCCTTGCATTATTGTTGTTGGGTTCGGCTGCCATCTCCTTTACTTGTTCGAAATTTTCAATAAGGTTGTCTCTGGATTGTTGTAATTTAGCTTCTCTTAGTTTCCTCTTCAGAGTCCTTTCAGGTTCTGAATCAGCTTCAACAAGAATACCTTTTTCTTTGTCCCTGCTCATAAGAAAGAGAAGAGAAAAAGAAAAGAAGAGGAATCCTCTATGTCACAGTAAAGAGGTTCCTTATTGTTAGTAGAAGAAGAAAAGAAGAAAAAATTCGAACACAGATAGAAGAGGGGGTTCGAATTTGGTGAGTGATGTGAGAAAGAGATGTTAGTAGATGAATAAATAAATAGAAGGGGATGAGGGAGAAGAATTTTCGAAAAATATTTTTGAAAAAGAGTTAGTGATTTTCGAAAATAGTTTTTGAAAAAGGTTAGTGGCTTTTTCGAAAATTCAAAAAAAAAAATAATTAGTTTAATTAAGAATAAATTTTGAAAAAGAGGGAAGATATTTTCGAAAATTAGAGAGAGAGAGTTAGTTAGGTGGTTTTGAAAAAGATAAGAAACAAACAAAAAGTTAGTCAGTTAGTTGAAACAAATTTGAAAATCAATTTTTGAAAAGATAAGAAGATAGGAAGTTAGAGAAGATATTTTGAAATCAAATTTTTTTTGAAAAAGATAAGATAAGAAGATATTTTTGAAAAGATATGATTGAAATTAGTTTTGAAAAAGATTTGATTTTTAAAATCAAAATTATTGACTTGATTCACAAGGAATCACAAGATATGATTCTAGAACTTTAAAGTTTGAATCTTTCTTAACAAGCAAGTAACAAACTTGAAATTTTTGAATCAAAACATTAATTGATGATGTTATTTTCGAAAATTATGATGTAAAATTAAGAAAAATATTTTTGAAAAATATTTTTTGAATTTTCGAAAATAACTACGAAAAAAGAAAAAGATTTGATTTTTGAAAAAGATTTTTGAAAAAGATAGGATTTTTAAAATGAAAATTTTATTTGACTCATAAAAACAACTAGATTTTAAAAATTTTTGAAAAAGTCAAATCTAATTTTTGAAATTTTAGGAGAGAAAAAGGGAAAGATATTTTTTTTTATTTTTAAATTTTTATGATGAAAGAGGAAAAACATGAAAAAGACTCAATGCATGAAAATTTTGGATCAAAACAATGAATGCATGCAAGAATGCTATGAATGTCAAGATGAACACCAAGAACACTATGAAGATCATGATGAACATCAAGAACACATTTTTGAAAAAAAAAAATTTTAATGCAAAGAAAACATTCAAGACACCAAACTTAGAATTCTTTAATGCTTAGACACTAAGAATTCAAGAATGCATATGAAAAACAAGAAAGGACACAAAACATGCAAATGCAAAGATCAAACAAGAAGACTTACCAAGAACAACTTGAAGAGCATGAAGAACACTATGAATGCATGAAAATTTTCGAAAAATTCAAGATGAACATGCAATTGACACCAAACTTATAACATGACTCAAGACTCAAACAAGAAACACAAAAATATTTTTGATTTTTATGATTTTATGAATTTTTTGTACTTTCTTTTAATTTTTTCGAAAATCATTTTGAAAAAGAAAAATAAGGATTCCAAAATTTTTAATATGAATTCCAGGAATCTTATGCTCTTTAATCTAAAGCTCCAATCAAAGGGTCAGGCATGGCTTAATAGCCAGCCAAGCTTTAGTATGTAACTCAAACATGACATGCCTGACATACCCTACAGTCGTCCAAGCTTCACATGCTTCCTGAAACACTAGAATTCATTCTTAAAAATTCTGAAGAAAAATATATTTTTGAAAACATTTTTATTTTTTTCGAAAACAAAGGAGAAATTTTTGAAAGATTTTTTTTTTCTTTTGAAAAAAATTTTTGAAAACTTTTTGAAAAGAAAACGAAAAGAAAGTTACCCAATCTGAGCAACAAGATGAACCGTCAGTTGTCCAAACTCGAACAATCTCCGGCAACGGCGCCAAAAACTTGGTGTTGTTGCCGGATCAAAACTTGGCACTGATGTTACCGGACCAAAAGCTTGCCGAAAACTCAAACAATCCCCGGCAACGGCGCCAAAAACTTGGTATGCGAAATTGTTACTCAGGTTGTGAATTATTGTTCGAAATTGATTCCCTGGCGATGGCACCAAAAACGGATGCACAGAACCATGGTCTAAACATATCTTCACAACTTCGCATAACTAACCAGCAAGTGCACTGGGTCGTCCAAGTAATACCTTACGTGAGTAAGGGTCGAATCCCACGGAGATTGTTGGTATGAAGCAAGCTATGGTCACCTTGTAAATCTCAGTCAGGCGGATATAAAGTGGTTATGGAGTTTTCGAAATTAATTAATAAAAGAAGGATAGAAATACTTATGTAATTCATTGGTGAGAATTTCAGATAAGCGCATAGAGATGCTTTTGTTCCTCTGAACCTCTGCTTTCCTGCTGTCTTCATCCAATTAGTCTTACTCCTTTCTATGGCTGGCTTTATGTAAGGATGTCACCGGTGCCAATGGCTACTTTCAATCCTCTCGGGAAAATGGTCCAAATGCTCTGTCACAGCACGGCTAATCATCTGGAGGCATCACCCTTGTCGTTGGTTGCATCCTATTCCTCTCTGTGAAAATGGTCTGATGCGCTGTCACTGCATGACTAATCACCTTGGAGGTTCTCGATCATACTGGAATAGAATTTACTATCATTTTGCGTCTGTCACTACGCCCAGCACTCGTGAGTTTGGAGTTCGTCACAATCATTCAATCCCAAAATCCTACTCGAAATACCACAGACAAGGTTTAGACTTTCCGGATTCTCATGAATGCCGCCATCAATCTAGCTTACACCACAAAGATTCTGATTAAGAGATCTAAGAGATAATCATTCAATCGAAGGTAGAACGGAAGTGGTTGTCAGGCACGCGTTCATGGGGAATGATGATGATTGTCACATTCATCACATTCAGGTTGAAGTGCGAATGAATATCTTAGAAGCGAAATAAGATGAATTGAATAGAAAACAGTAGTACTTTACATTAATCTTTGAGGAACAGCAGAGCTCCACACCTTAATCAATGGAGTGCAGAAACTCTACCGTTGAAAATACATAAGTGAAAGGTCCAGGCATGGCCGAATGGCCAGCCCCCAAAACGTGATCACAGATCAAAATATAATCCAAAGATAAAACTCAGGATGTCTAATACAATAGTAAAAAGTTCTATTTATAATAAACTAGCTACTAGGGTTTACAGAAGTAAGTAATTGATGCATAAATCCACTTCCGGAGCCCACTTGGTGTGTGCTTGGGTTGAGCTTGAATGTTACACGAGCAGAGGTCCTTCTTGGAGTTGAACGCCAGGTTGTAACGTATTTCTGGCGTTCAACTCTGGTTTGTGACTTGTTTCTGGCGTTTAACTCCAGACAGCAGCGTAGAACTGGCGTTCAACGCCCTTTTACGTCATCTAAACTCGGCCAAAGTATGGACTATTATATATTACCGGAAAGCTCTGGATGTCTACTTTCCAACGCAATTGGAAGCGCGCCATTTTGAGGTCTGTAGCTCCAGAAAATCCACTTTGAGTGCAGGGAGGTCAGAATCCAACAGCATCAGCAGTCCTTCTTCAACCTCTGAATCTGATTTTTGCTCAAGTCCCTCAATTTCAGCCAGAAAATACCTGAAATCACAGAAAAACACACAAACTCATAGTAAAGTCCAGAAATGTGAATTTAACATAAAAACTAATGAAAACATCCCTAAAAGTAACTAGATTCTCCTAAAAACATACTAAAAACAATGCCAAAAAGCGTATAAATTATCCGCTCATCAGCAATCTTTCCATCTGACTTTCTTTGCTTCACCTCTCAGATTTTTCTCTGTGTCACTTGGGAAGCTATCAATAGGTTTGGGAATCTTCTCAGATAGGTATCCCACTTGAAATTCCAGCCTCTTGATGGTGTCTCCCTGATTCTTGATATTGGCTCGCACCTCCTCTTTGAACACCTTGTTATCTTGAATCTCCTTGCATATGCCTTCAAGTAGAGTCTCAATCCTTGATAGTCTTTCTTTCGATGATGGAGAGTTGAGATTGGAAGAATGAGAAGGGCCATTTTGACTTTGGTATGGATGTTGAAAAGTGTTGTTGGGTGGGTGTTGGTATGACCTCTGTGTGGAGTGTTGGTGAGTTGCATTGTTGTTGGGGTTGTGGCATCTCTGATCTTGGCCTTGGTCTTGTTGATTTCCCCACCCAAAATTTGGGTGGTTCCTCCAACCAGGATTATACATTTTGGAGTATGGGTCATGGTTCTGCCTAGGTGAATTCCCAATGTAGTTGGCTTGTTCCTGATCACCCTCTGCTTCTTCATTCACTCCTTCTTGGTGAGGTCAGCTAATTGCTTAGTAATCATCTTGTTTTGAGCTAGCAGTGCATCCACATTGTTCAGCTCCATCACTCCTCTAGTGTTGCCTCTTTCAGAAGCATAGAAGTAGTCATTCTCTGCTACAGTCTCAATGACATCTATGGCTTCTTCAATGGTCTTCTTCTTGTTCAGAGATCCCTCAGATGAGTGGTCTACTGCCTTCTTTGATTCATACGAAAGGCCTTCATAGAAAATGTGCAACTGCGCCCATTCATTGAACATATATGGCGGGCATCTTCTTGTCAAGTCTTTAAACCTCTCCCATGCTTCATATAGAGTCTCACCATCCTGCTGCCTGAATGTTTGTACCTCAGCTCTCAACCTGTTGATCCGTTGAGGAGGATAGAATCTTGCCAAGAACTTGTTCACTACATCTTCCCAGGTTGCTAAACTCTCCTTTGGAAAGGATTCCAGCCATTTAGATGCTTTGTCCTTGAGTGAGAAGGGAAACAGAAGTAGTCTATAGGTATCAGGATGAACACCATTAGACTTCACAGTATCGCATATCCTCAGGAAGGTAATTAGATGTTGATTGGGGTCTTCTTGGACACTTCCTCCGAATGAACAATTGTTCTGAACAAGGGTGATGAGCTGTGGCTTTAGTTCAAAGTTGTTGGCATGTATGGTTGGCCTTTGGATGCTACTCCCACAATTTCCTGGGTTTAGATTGATGTAAGAACCCAGAACTCTTCTCTCTTGCCCAGCCTGATGCGCTGGACCTTCTCTGTCATGGTTATGAGCCTCTTCTTCAGATGGTTTTCCATATTCTCATCCATGTCTGGTTCAAAGTACTCTTCCTCTTCCTCAGCACCAACTACTCTCTTTCCTCTTGCTTCCCTCCTTAATCTAAGGAAGGTCCTCTCAGGTTCAGAATCAAAGGAACTTGAAGCCCCGCTTCTTCTACCTGTCATACAACCAACAAGGCAAAAGCAAGAAAGATAGATGCAGACAGCAATTTCTACAGAAATGCTGTTAGCGTGAGTGATGCAATATATCAAACAGTTAGTGGGTTAGTGACTGAATTATAAACAACTAAGAAAATGGGTAGGGGAAAGGGAAGAAAATAGCTAAACAGAAAGTAAATTACTCAAATGAACTTAAATCAAACAAAATAAAAACAAATGCTCAATCTAGTTATCCACCAATTTAATTATTGTTGATACAAAATCAATCCCCGGCAACGGCGCCATAAACTTGATGCACGGAAACTTGTCCCTTAATAAATCTCCCTCGGCAAATATACCGAATTGTCGTCAAGTAAAAACTCACAGTAGAGTGAGGTCGAATCCCACAGGGATTGATTGGTCAAGCAACTTTAATTGGAAGAATGTTCTAGTTGAGCTAAGCAGAAAGTGAGTTGAGAATTGCAGGAAATTAAATGGCGGGAAAGTAAATAGCAGAAAATAAATGACGGGAAGTAAATTGCAGAATCTTAAATGGGGAAGGGAAGTTTAGCATGAAAGTAAATGGCATAAAGTAAAGAGAATGGGTAAGATAAAAAATGGGGGATTCATTGGACTTAGGAGATGTTGCATTCTCCGGATCAAGTTCATTTTCATCTCTTCCTCAATCAATGCATTCATTGATCTCCTTGGCAATCTTAAGTGATTGAATTCCAATTCCTTGGTAATTCAATCTCTCAAATCAGATCAATAGCCAATTCCTTGGTCTAATTGCTCATGAGAAGAGATGAAGTGTGGTCACTGATTATACCAC
Organism: Arachis ipaensis; assembly: GCF_059453495.1. NCBI lineage: Eukaryota > Viridiplantae > Streptophyta > Magnoliopsida > Fabales > Fabaceae > Arachis > Arachis ipaensis. Next base: position 35,304,945 of record NC_142437.1, read on the forward strand.
ATGTATTTCCAAATCAAAGTATTGGGAGAATTATATGTCACCATATCCGTCCAAACCCCAATTTGGTCCAACATGAGAAAACATTTCTAGCATGATCTCTTCATCCCTTTTCCAAGGTTCAGAAGAGATCCAAGTATGAATAGCTTATTTTCCAAGATAACTACTCAATTGGATGAATATTGAAAGTTTTCTAGTAAAATCAAGAGAAAAGAAAGAAGAAGAATAATGAAAACTATTATTGATCCATCAAATTACAACAGAGCTCCCTAACCCAATGAAAGGGATTTAGTTGTTCATAGCTCTAGGAATGGAAATCAAAGATGGAGAGTACATTCTGAAAGTTAAATTAGAAGTGCAGAAAAAGTAAAATACAGAGAGTAATTCTAATAATGCCAAAAAGCTTTCCTCTAGTTCAAAGCTACTCCTATATATACTACTCTTCTGGTCTTCTAGTTGATTCTTCAAGTCTTGGATATGGGCCTTTGGATCTTGAGTTGAAGCAGTTATCTTCTTCAGTGGGCTCAGCTTTACTTGCAGAGAAAGTGTGAAGTAGGCGGGGACTTTAGCTTAGGGCGTTAGTGGTGTTAACGTTAAGTGAAAATGTGGGGTTGAGAACGTTAGTGACAATCACCTTTTTCACTAACGTTCCTAACCCAAATTGGTCCACGTTAACTTCAACGTTAGTGGCACTAACGTGACCACTAACATTGACCCTTGGCCTTTCGCAAACGTTACTGGGGTTTACCTTTTTCAATAACGTTGAGAGTACCCCTTTCTCCCTACGTTAGAGTTCACGTTAGAATAGTTAACGTGACTTCTAACGTGGTATTGATAGCCATCTCCAACGTTAATGACAAAGGTGAGTGTCACTAATGTTGGCTCATCATCCCTCTTCTCCACGTTAGCTTTCACGTTAATGTAATTAACGTGGCAACTAACGTGGCTCATAGTTGCTCAATCCAATGTTAGTGACAAAGGTGAGTGTCACTAACGTTGGTGATTCTTGCTCCATCCACGTTAGAGTCCACGTTAACTAGGTTAACATGGCTTTTAACGTAGCCAATATGGGCTTAGTCCAACGTTAGTGACAAAGGTGAGTGTCACTAACGTTGGCTCATCATCCCTCTTCTCCACGTTAGCTTCCACGTTAATGTAATTAATGTGGCAACTAACGTGGCTCATAGTGGCTCAATCCAATGTTAGTGACAAAGGTGAGTGTCACTAACGTTGGTGATTCTTGCTCCATGCACATTAGAGTCCACGTTAACTAGGTTAACGTGGCTTTTAACGTAGCCAATATGGGCTTAGTCCAACGTTAGTGACAAAGGTGAGTGTCACTAACGTTGGCATCATCTTCTTCTTCCACGTTAGAGCTCACGTTAACTAAGTTAACGTGGCTCTTAACGTGGCCAATTGCCCCTTTTGGAACGTTAGTGGCACTTACTTTTACCACTAACGTTGGAGTTCTACTTCTCTTCCACGTTAGCTTCCATGTTAACATAGTTAACGTGGCAACTAACGTGGGCTATGATGGCTCACGAAGGCGTTATTGGCAATCACTTTTCTCATTAACGTTGCAAGCTAGCTTCCATTCCACGTTAATGGTCACGTTAGCTAGACTAACGTGGCTACTAACGTGGTTCTTCCTTGCTTCCTTTATCCTGAAATCAAGCAATAAAGTGCATCAAAGCTCTAATCCAACTTATGAGACATGCATCATTCAATTTGTCCTTTAATTCATGTATAATTCTCATGAAATCATGTAAAATTCACAATGTTTGCTTGAATCAAGATGTAAGTGATTATTTACCCAAAACTTGCTTATTTCCTAAGAAAATGCATGAAACTACCTTAAAACCATAAAGAAAAGGTCAGTTAAACTGGCCAAAATGCCCTGGCATCACGCACACAACCAATGAAGATTTACAACCTGTGCGCACGCACAGCTGATAAACCCCGTTTTTAGGGTTTATCTTGTACGGATTTTTAGGGTTTTATCCATGGTCTTTCACACTTGTTCATATAAAAATGCATGATTTTGTGTTCCTTTCCCAACTTTGCCTCATGGATGAAAACATGCTTCTTTTACATTAAAGTTGATGTATTTTAATCATCCTCCATTACCATTCGATGCCGTGATCTGTTTGTTAAGTGATTTCAGAGCTTATAGGGCAGGGATGGGCTAGAGGAGAGGAAGGAAGCATGCATGAAGGGAAGGAGCATGTAAAATAAAGCTTTGGAATTTAAGCGCCGACGCGTACGTGTACCTTGCGCGTACGCGTGGATGCGCGCCATCAAGATCAGCGCGAAGAAGCCAAAGCCAAAGCCGGTGCATCTTCATTGCTAGGCCAGATATTCAGGGACGCGCACGCACGCCTGACGCGTGTGCGTGGATTGTAGAGCTCTAAGGACGCGTGCGCATGCTGTGTGCGTACGCATCGATGCTGCACGTGACTTTCAAAGAGAAAATGTGACTAGCGATTTCAGGGCAATTACAAACCTTGTTTGGAGCAGAATTTTGGCGGGAAAGGCATAAGAAGACCAAGGATTGAAGGGATCCACATCTATTGACTCATTTTAGATATTTTTGGTTGGAAGTTACATTTTTAGAGAGAGAAAGTCTACCTTCTCTCTAGCTTCTCTAGCATTTTTGCCTCTCAAATTTCCAATTTTCTTGTACTCCTTGGTGAGATTATTGTTAATTCACTCTACATTGCTTCCAATTATAGATCTAGATTCTACTCTTCTCAATTTAGTTCTTGTTGTTCAAGTTACTTGTGGATCTAGCTTTTGAATATTATTACTTCTGTTTCCATTGATACATTGAGGTAATTCAAGTTCTTAACCTTCAATTGTTTTATTGTTGATTTCTTATAGTGGACATTTTTTATTTCAAGTTTATTCTTAACTTTACAATGTCTCTCATCATTGCTCTCCAAGTGTTTGAGAAAATGCCAACTTTAACTATGGAGTAGACTTTTCTTGCTTGGCTTAGGAGTTGAGATATTGGAGACACTTGAATGGTTAATGTCTTTTGTTGATTATCAATTGGGAATTGCTAACTGATTTGTATGTCACTAAAGCTAGACTTCCCTAGGGATAGGCTAGGAATTGTGAATCCAAATTGATTACTTTCACTTGACTTTCCTTGATACTAGAGGTTAACTAAGTGAAGCAATAAATAATTGAGATTACAATTGATAAAAATAATGATGATAGGAAGTCCAATTCTCACTTCTAGCCAAGGCCTTTATATAGCTTGATTCTCATTCACATTACTAGCTTGTTCTTTTCTTGTATGAAACTCCAAACACCCATGCACTTTCTAATCAACAATGCACATCTTGGAGCACTCCTAGGGAGAATGACTCGGGAGTCATACTCTCGGTTATTGATTTTAGATTGTTTGATGAGGAATCGCGTGTCAGTTTAGACTATACTACGATTGGATTCATTGATAAATTCTATACCGCCGTAAAATCACTCATCAACAGCCTTATGCACACGCACATGTTGGGAAAGGCAGTCTATTGGGGGCGCTAGCATAGCTTGTGCAAGTGAACAGAATTGTAAAATTTGGTACTTGTGCGTACGCACACCTCTATGCATACACACACGTTTTAAAAATCCTCTTGGTCGTGCACACGCACACCCCTGTGCGTACGCACATGCCCTGTTTTACAACTTAAACCTTGTTTTTAAACTATTTTACCTTCCCAACAAGTTGTATACTTCTATGACACCTATTTAAGATTCTTTGGCTTATTTTCGAGTATCAAAGCATGGGAAAGGTCCTAGGAGATTTAATTTGGGTTTTGCTTTGAAGAGTTAGAGAATAGAGGTTTAGGTTTCTGGTGTATTGAGGACGGCTTTGGTTGAGAGAGAAGAAAGAGTAGAGAACGTGGTGATTACTGACAACGAATTGAGAAACTAATGAACTAATGAGTTTGGAATGGAAAGTTGATGATGGTTATGATGAGCTGAGGACACAGAAAAGAATGATGATCTTGTTGAATGTTGAGAGTGTGCTAGGCACTATATCCTTGGGTTAAGTATGATGAGAACTCAGCGAGGAATGATGATCTTGTTGAATATGGAGAGTGTGCCAGGCACTATATCCTTGGGTTAAGCATGATAATGTGCAGGGTACTATGTCCCTGGGAATGAATTATGATTAACAACCTTTTCTGCTGCAAGAGTGTGTCAGGCACTATATCCTTGGGTTACGCATGCGAGTGTGCCCGGCACTATATCTGTGGGTGAATAGAGTGTGCCCGACACTATATCTGTGGGTCTATAGAGTGTGCCCAGCACTATATCTGTGGGCGTGGCAGAAAAGCTACATCCGAAAGGATGCGTCGGGTTGGCATTCATAGACCAACAAGTGATATCACGAGCCAATAGGATAGACATTCATCATATGCATTTCTTATATGCTTGTTTGCTTTGATTACTTGAGTTTTTCTAATTGTATAACATGCTTCTTGCTTCTTGAGTTACTTGTTATATATGAATACTATCTGTGCTTTACTTGCTTGCATTATTTGCGATTGTCTGGTGCTGAGGAGGATAAGAAGGTGGTGGCGATGGGTCACATGGAGGGTAGGTTGGCGAAGACTGTGGGATACAGCGGTGTGGTTTAGTATTAGTTAGAAATTTCCTAAGTTTAGATAATCCTGTTTATGGTTTATGGATTAAGTTATTTATTTTATTTTGTTAAGGCTTGAATATTCTGTAGCGATATGAAGTTCTAGGATTGCTTTCGGCATCCCGAAACCTTATATCTTACATTATTGGGCACTGTTACTATACTGAGAACCTCCGATTCTCATACCATAGTTCTGTTGTATTTTTCAGATGCAGGTCGCAACCCACCTCGGTGAGTTGCTTGGATGGTGACAGAAGCGGAGGATCCTGTTATTCTTGGAGTCTTTTTGATTTGTTTTGGTTTATCTATATCTCTCACTTTTGTATTTTGCTTGTTTTTTTTTTGCCTAGAGGCTTGTATTTGAGAGAGAAAAACTTGTATAAGCTGTTTTAAACTTCAGATACTGTTTTGTCTGTATATATGGCTAGCCAGCTTAAACTCCGCGAGCCATGGCTAGATTCTTATGATATTATACTATTATCTTTTGTTATATGATATCTATATCTTGTGCTTTAAGTTAGTAGCTTCGTTAGTACGTTTTGCACTTTTCAAATCCTGTTTTTGAGCTGTATCCTTCATCGGGCTTCTAGATTATATTACTTCTTTCTATATATTATATGTATGAGCTTAGAATTGTCGTAATCTCTGATTAACCTTTGCTTTATGATGCGAGGTAAAGCTTAGCCTAATTAGGGTGTTACACCATATGTTTTGGAAGGGGGATTACTAGCTTGCCTAGGAGGGTTTTTATATGTGAGTGACTGACCTCCCATGGTTGGGTGTTCAACGCCCATGCTGCTGCCCCCTTCCTGGCATTTGACGCCAGGGGCATCATCCCCTTGTGGGCATTCAACGCCAAGGGTGCTGCCTCCTTGGGCATTTGAATGCCCAAACTCTACCCTTTCCTGGCGTTCAGCGCCAGGAGGGATACCTTCCTGGGCATTTGAATGCCTGGTCTCTACCCTTTCCTGGCGTTCAACGCCAAAAGTGACACTTCCCTGGACGTTTGAATGCCCAGAGTCATCGTATGCAGAGACCTGGTTATCCTCTGTCAGTTGTTCTTTTTCTAACCTTCTGTTGTTCTGAGGTTTGGTATTCAAGTTTTTCCCACACCTCAGTTGAATGGCCTGGCATTCATCCATTATCTACTTAGATAACTGCTGCCTTGTTTCACACAGTTGTGCTTCCACATTCCTGTTAGAAGCCCGATTTTCTTGTAAAGCCTCTTACAGTTCTAGCATTTGCTGGGCAAGGGTGTACAGTTGCCGAGTCAATGGGTCATCCTGTTCTTGAGGGTTGGATTCAGTAGACAGTGCCTTAGCCTCTCTTTTTATAGAAGTCTCAACAGATGAGTACAGATGTTGATTGGTAGCAACTGTCTCAATAAGCTCTTGAGCTTCTTGAATGGTCTTTCTCATGTGTATGGACCTCCAGCAGAGTGGTCCAAGGACATTCTAGCCATGTCTGAAAGGCCATAAAGATGTCCAACTGTACCCTATCTGAAAACATTTCATTGGCACATTTTTTTAGCATCCTTATATATCTTTTTCAAGCATCATAAAAAGATTCACTATCTCCTTGTTTGAAGCCTTGGGTGTCCAGTCTCAACTGGGTCATCTTCCTTGGGAGAAGTATTGATTTAAAAACTTGTCTACTAACTGTTTCCAAGTTTTTAAACTAGATCTGGGCTGGTTATCCAACCACCTTTTTGCTTGATCCTTTACAACAAAAGGAAAGAACAATAATTTGTAGACATCTTGGTCCACTCCCTCATGTTATACAGTATCAGCAATTTTTAAGAAGTCTGCTAGGAATTCTATAGGTTCTTCTTGTGGAAGTCCAGAAAACTGGCAGTTTTGCTACACTATGGTAATGAGTTGAAGGTTTAATTCAAAGCTACTTGCTCTGATGTGAGGTATGCTAATACTTCTTCCATAGAAGTCAGCAGTGGGATTTGTATAAGATTCCAAAGTTCTTCTAAACTTTTCATTCCCATTTGGGTTCATGATGAAGAAAGGTAGAAGAAGAGAAAGAAAAAGAGAGGTAGAAGAAGAAATAGAAGTAGAAAAGATGAACAAGAATTAAAATATTTTTGTTTTTAGTTTATTTATTTATTTAATCCGAAATTAAAATTAATTAATTAAAAGGAATTAATTAATAAATTTCAAAAAATAAGAAAGAGGATTAGAAGAGGAGATTTCGAAAATTAGGAAAGAGAAGAGTTAGTTAGGAAGTTTTGAAAGAGAAGAGAGAGAAGATCAGTAACTAATTAAAAAGAGATTTGAATTTAAGATTTGAAATTTGAAATTTTGAATTTTGAAATTCGAATTTTGAAAATTGAATTTTGAAATCTTAAATTTTGAATTTTTGAAAAAGTCAACAAGATAAGACAGAAATTTGAAAAAGAATTGATTTTGAAACTTGATTTTTGAATTTTTAAATTTGAAATTTAAAAAAAATAAGATAGAATTTTTTGAATTTTGAAGAAAGATAAGATTGTTGAAAAAGATATAATTTTTTTAATTTTGAAAAGATTTGATTTTTGAAAATTGAAAACTAAGATAAGATAAGATGAAAATTTTGAAATTAAAATATGAATTTTTATTTTAAAATTTCGAAAATATAGTTAAAATAAAAATAGAAAAGATATTTTTTTATTTTTTGAATTTAATGATGAAAGAGAAAAACAAGTAAAAGATACCGAACTTAAAATTTTTAGATCTAGATGGACCTAGTGTGAGAAAATTGGAGGGAAAAACACAAAAAAACACCAAACTTAAAAATTTTAAGATCAAGACAACAAGAAACACAAGAACACTTTGAAGATTAACAAGAACAGAAAGAACAAGACTCGAGAAATTTAAAAAACACAAGAACAAACAAAGAATACCAAACTTAAAGCTTTTGAACATCTAACATCAAATTTTCGAAAAATTAAAAGAAAAATACAAGAAAACACCAAACTTAAAGATTGAAACATGATTTAACCAAAAAAAACTATTTTTGAAAAATTTTTGAAAGAAAGATACCAGAAAATTGAAAATTGCAATAAGAGTAAAAATAAAGACTCTAAATTTTGAAACTTTAACCAAGAACAAAATTTAAACAAAGAAAAGAAAAATATTTTTGAAAAAGTTTTAATTTTTTTGAAAATAGAGAAGAAGAAGACAAAAATTAAAAGACTCAAATAAAATAAAAAGACTCAATTAAAAATGATCAAGAAACAAAGTACCTGATCTAGGGAGCAAGACAATCCATCAGTTTGTCCAAACTCAACAATTCCCAACAAGGCGCCAAAAACTTGGGTCACGAATCCCCACACTTTCGTACAGCTGTACCATCAAGTGCACTGGGTCGTCCAAGTAATACCTGAGCGAGTCAGGGTCAATCCCACGAGGACTGTGGTTTGAAGCAAGCTATGGTTATCCTGCAGATCTTAGTCAGGCAGATGAAAGAGTAAGAGCTGTTGGTATGTTATTTTTAATTGCATAAAAAGGATTATGAGAGAAGGGTATAAAGTATTTTGTCAATGAAATTAGTAAAAGGGTTATAATTGAGGATTGGAGTTGCTTAGCCTTTTTGAATTAACTCTCGTATTGCTGTCTTCTTTGCTTGTGAGTGATCTCTTCAATGGCAGGCTGTATGTGATCAACACCTTTTTTGAGAGGTCATCAATACTCCTCCGGATCTGAACCCCAGGGTTAGTGCGGATCCAATCTACTTGAGGGTGAAGCTCTGCAGTTCATTCTCCTTGATGATCCTACTCAAAACGCCACAGACAAGGTCGAATCTTCTGGATCGGAGGAATGCTGCGCCTTGGTTCTAGCCTTTACCACAGAGACCCTAATCTCCCCTAAATCGTCTGAACTGATGTCTCGAGAAGTCCCCAACGAAGTCGTGGATTAGCCGTCTGAGAGACATATGAGAGACGTATATTCAAGCTGGTGGTTCATCATTATCCGATGAAAGACGCACTCTGAACCCATGTAGAATGTGATAACCTTATGCCAATTCAACGCATTCATATTGATGAAGAACAAATATACATCTTATAATTAATCAAACACAGATCGAAAAGAAACAGTAATACTTTTATTAATTCATAGGACCCAGCAGGACTCCTCCCCTCAACCTAGGAGGTTTAGAAACTCATACTGATGTGATAAATAATGTGACGCACAAAAATATGTTGATTGATGGTGAAGATCCCTGAATAACATAAATAAAATCTCTTAAATACTAAATTAATTATTAGTAAGGGTAAAACAACCTTTTTACTGCTAAAATCCACTTCTGGAGCCCACTTGGTGAGTGTTTGGACTGAGTTTTGATGAGATCCACGTGCTATAAAAATTGAGGTCTCTTGGGCATGGAACACTGGCTAGGGGGTCCTCTCTGGGAATTTGGACACTGGGCTCTGCTCCTTGGACACTGAACTCCCGAAAGGGGGCAGGAAGTTGGCGTTGGACGCCAGTTTTGGGCCTTCTAATCCAAAGCAAAGTGTGGACTATTATATATTGCTGGAAAGCTCTAGAAGTCAGCTTTATATAGCCATTGATAACGCTTCATTTGGACTTATGTAGCTCTAGAAAAGCTCTTCCGAGTGCAAGGAGATCAGATTTGGACAACATCTATAGTGCTTTCTCTGTCTCTGAATCAGACTTCTGCTCCAGCTCCTCAATTTCAGCCAAAAAATACCTGAAATGGTACAAAAACACACAAACTCAAAGTGAAATCTAAAAATATGAATTTAACACTAAAAACCTATAAAAACTTAATAAAAACTAAACAAAACATATTAAAAACTATATGAAAACTATGTCAAAAAGCGTATAAAATATCCGCTCATTAGAGAGCAAGCCCACTTACAGCAGGTTCCCAAAATTCAAGTAGAGCTTGATTATACCAAAACAAACTCAGGATCACCTTGAAAGGGACAAGATTCAAATGCGCAAGGAATAAAATTGGAAAGATGGTCAAATCGTTTAAGAAGAATTATGGAATAAACTTTCAATGCAGGTTATAAAGGATTCGGTCCAGACTTTGCTTAGTACTTAACAATTTAACAGCCCTAAGAATAACTCCAAGACATTCCTCTTCACCACATTTCATAATCACTGGTTTCAGATAATCACTCCGCGCAACTATCGACAATCCCTATCCCTTAGATACACTCAAAACGAACGTTCAAAACAATCCAACCCGCTTCTACTGTGTCACTCTGATCGCTTGTTATTAAGACTTTATCTATTCATTTATGCTAACCAAAACCCCTCTATCTAATTAACTTATAGTCATTTACCAATAATTCTCCTGAAAATCATAATTCTCACAACCCGTAACGAATGAATGCCATTCTTCGAAATTATGCAAAGCGATTAAAATTTGGTTACTAGTTTCTTTATTACCTTGGGTCTGAGGATTGGATCTTGTTGTATCCCAGTTTCTTCTAAGTGGGAAATCTCTGTTCAGGTGCCCTGGCTTTCAGCATTTGTAACATAAGCCTAACCCAAACCTGCATGGCCTATTCGGATGGTAGCTTTCGCATTTCTAGCATCTCAAGTCAGTTCGGCCCTAAAAAAATTTGCAGTTCATAGCCACGTTTTTTGAATTCTTGACCCCTTGGTGTGTAACTTAAACCGTAGTCCTTTTTATGATACTCCTGGCAGTCACTCCTCGCCACCGCAACCTTCCTTAAACATTCCTCTGCTACCCTACTCTTCTACACTAGCTCGGAGAAAACTCAGACCTTTATGGGTCCCACGGTACTCAGAATATCACTCTGTAATCCACCCTCATACTTAATGCACTTCCATTCTTAGAAAACCGACACAGCTCCTCAAATCTACTGGTGTACTCTACCACAGACATTGAGCACTACTTCAGCTGTAGCAATTCTATCTCCTTCACTGTCCTGACTGAGTTGGGAAAATATTTCTTATAAAATTTGGATTGAAAGGCATTCCAGGGCATCGCAGCAGAAGACGTCAAGTTCTCTACTACCAATATTGAGCTTTACCTATCAGCTGGTAAGTGGCAGACTCAACACGCTGGTCTTCAGGCACTTGTTGCGCTTGCAAGGCTCGTTCCATTGCCTGAAACCAATTATCAGCCTCTGTGGGATTTGTGGTTCCTCAAAATATCGATGGGTTTATCTTCAAGAAATTCGCTAATGTCATCGGCCCATTTCCGCTGTTACCCCCGTTCCCAATATTAGCTTGCTGAGCAAGTACCTCAGTCGTTGCCTGCAGAGTAGAAACCATATTTTCCAGTGCATTCATGAAGTTTGCAGAGTTATTCGCAATTGTTTCGGATTCCTCATTACTATTCCAACCTCTCTCTCGACCACGGCTACATCCACAAGTCATCATTTGGTTCCTATTCATACCAAACAAGTGATATCAAGGTGATTAGTGTTAATATCTCAAGTCTAATGCTTCAAACTCCCAAATGCATGCTCATGAACAAATATGCCACATATATTAGTTAGATATCCAAATTAGCATATACACGCACCCATAGTATGCTCAGAAGCATAGTCAATCCGTCCCTTAGGCTCTGTAGAAACGAACTGCTCCGATGACATAATGTAAAACCTACCACACAGAGCTTTACGCCTAGGACATAAATCAGAGGTGGCGAGGCGCTACGACCTCTAAAAATAAAGATATGTATATAAATATAGTTGAAAGAAATTGTAACTAGGAGCCTTGAAAAAAAAGCTAAACAAAAGCATAGCAGAAGTCATATCACATTTGTACGGATAAGCGTAAATTGGATATATAAGATTGAAAGGAAGGATAAACTATACATATATAGAACAGAACTCCAAAAGATACAAATATCAAGCTCTGAACTCGACCTCCGAAGCTAAGGACAGCCAGAGTATATATATATATATATATATATATATATATATATATATATATATATATAACCAAAAGACCTCCCAAAAGACTAGATAATACACCTGTTTCTCCAAGTCAACCTCTAAGAGGGACAAAATATAATATATACAAGGCGGAGAATCTATTTACATATATGTACATAAACCAAATACAACACTATGTCCCAAATAGTTCTTCGCTTCCAAGAGATAAAGGTGCCTGCATAGTTAATATAAAAGGTCCCGGGAAAGCTAGAAGCAATCCTAGAACTCCGACACTCAGAAATTAAACTTAACATTAATATTAAACCATAAAATGTGTTATTCTCCCTAAAGGATTCCTGTTTCTAAACTAACTCTTCTCTTTCTGTCTCCTTCAAACCTCCAAATCACTGATGGTACAATGATACGTGAGCATCTTTTCTATCTTTTACTAGTGAATTTGCATTAGAAATTGTTGAATTAGATCAAGATTTAAGTGTTTTAAGATAACATGAATGCTACTTTGAGTTGTTTTGCAATTTGATTTATTACAGGTAGCATTCGGGCGAATTTGGCGGAGTTCAGAAAGAAGAAAAGGAGTCAATTTCAGGAAGCCAAGGTGGCGCCAAATGCCACCTCACCGACGTTTAGCGCCAGGATACAAAAATTCCACTTTTGTCACTGCCATAGTGGCGCCAAACGCCACATCCTGACATTTGGTGCTAGAAGCCTTGGAATGCATGTGTGCTTCATACATACGTAGCGCCAAATGCCACCCAGCTGAAGTTTGGCGCCAGTATGCTAAAAAAGAAGGGCTTCCACGTGAATCTACACAAAATCTTTAGGATGTGATTTAATCTTTTATTTTGTTTTGAATTAAGAAATATATTTTTAGGTTTTAGAAATTATATTTTATATCAATTAGGATTAGATATAAAAAGAGAAGATAACTTGGCTTAAGGTCTTCTTCTCTTCTCCTCTTCTACACTTTACACTTTTCTCTGCTAGTGTTTTTTCGTACCATGAGCAACTAACCTTAATGAAGGTTAGGAGCTCTGTTTATTTGGATGGATTAATACTATTGTTTTCTACTTCTGATTAATACATTGATTTACATTTAAGAATCAGTTTGGTTCTTCATCCTACGGATTAGAGTATATTGGAAAATTACTCTTTTCTAAATGGAATTCTTGTTGAATCTTGAAAAGTTACATCACTTGAATAATAGCTTGGAACTAAATTCTCATGACTCTCTAACTATCTAGACCTTAATGTGATACGTGACACATAATCATATCATCTTTGGATTTTTAGGGTTTTTTGTGGCTTATAAACTAGGGTTTGAATTTAAACCCTCTAATTAGATTAAGTGACCAAGGAATTGGTGGTTAATTGAGTTAGAGGAGGATTAAATTACCAAAGAATTGGAGTCTAATCACTTAGAATTTGATGTAAATTAAATTTGTGCGTAATCAAGGTAGCTAATAAGAATTGTTAATCCTGAAATTTGAACATCTCCAAAGCCTTAACTGTTTTTCTCATATTGAATTCATAACACATTCACTGTTTGCTTACTTAAATTCTCTGAATCATTGTTTGATGCAATTTAAGACCTAAAACACTCTTCTTTGCTTGTCTGACTAGCTTAGTCATTCAACTATTGTGGCTTGATCCATTAATCCTCCTGGAATCGACCCTCACTCACCTAAGATATTACTTTGTACGACCCGATGCACTTGCCGGTTAGTTTGTGGATTGTAAATTCTGCACTATACAACCCTCATCATGCCTCCACCAAACGAGGGGTCTCTCAGATGCAATCACATACAATACAATCAAAGAAAATACAAAATGGGTAGCGAGTACAACAAATCGGACAATTAGCAATTAATTACAGATAAACAATTAGGTAAACCAAAATAAAGCATACTAAAGCATAACATACAAGTGCATATGATGCATGTCTGTCCTATGATTGATGATATCATCTGTCGGTTATACAGCCAACCCGACATGTCCGGTAGCTACCCCGGACATTGTCTCTCAGTTGCTCTCAAGTATCTCAGCACTTCGGCTGACCGTTAGAGGGAGAGTTCCCTATCACCATTAGAGGGAATATGTGCTCTGTCATCATTAGAAGGAATACATGCCCTGTCACCATTTGCAACCAAAGAGAATTCGTAGACATATTCATCGTTAATCATCTTTACCTCTCATTATCATAATCATTCTCATCATATCTTAATCAAACTCATTCATCATCATCTCATAAGATCATAGTCATTCTCATCACACCTCTCATTAACCTAGGTCACATTTAGCGTTGCCCATATCTCATTAATTTAATTATCCTCTTCAAGATCCTTTATCAATATCTACTTAACTTACTCAAAATATTTCACCCTTGTTCCAAAGTTTTAAAACTCGTTAACGGATCCTAAACATATGTTAAAGAGGTTTGAAAAGTTAGAGAATAGAGTAAAATCTCAAAAAATGCAACTTTTTCAAAATAGGGTGGTCATGCGTACGCATGCCACCCGATGTGTATGCATGGACGTCATTTTTGCAAATCTTGCGTACGAAGGTTTTCCCAAACAAAGGGGGTGACTCGTGTACGCATACATGTTGTCGCGTTCGCACACGTTCAAAACTTGGCCTTTTATGTGTACGCATTTCTCATGCGTACGCGAGTGTACGAAACAGAGAAGATTCTTACATACACATACCTTGCATTTTTCAAAAAAGCTGCTTAGTTCCAGAAAACCAGTTTTACACACCCAACTTTGAACGTACATAACTTTTTTGTTAAAAATCTTTTATTCTCCGTTCTTTGAAAGTTGTAAACTTTTTGGACCCAATTTTCATTCAAAACAATTTTTACAAAATTTGAGAGTCCAGAAGCAAAGTTATGGCCCACTAAAGTTGGTCAAAAATCAGCTTTTACCAAAAATTTACAAAACACTAGTTTTTCAAAAATTTCAATCCAAAAATAAATTTAACTATAACCAAAAAAATCATCATCAATTACCTCTCTATCCTTCTCAACCATTCCACATCTAATTTCTCAATTCACATTCATAGTTAACACCGATCCTCACCAACATCAACAATTATCATCACTTCATAATCATCAAATCATCATTATCATACACCATTTATATACCTCAACATATCAATATACAAATTCATTCACATTTTTCATGTATGATTACTAATCATCAACAATTCACATAGTTCAACTTATCCTACGGTCAACTAACCTAAGTTTTCACGTGACAATAAATATTAACTATGAGAAACTAAAATCATACTTTAGCCGATTTCTCTCTAAGACAAAAACGCCTCAAATTCTCTTCTTTGCAAGCCTCAAGGTCTTCGAATAAACTCAATCAGCTTACATCCACCACAAATTGGTTCCAATTCACCACTATGACTTCAATTTCACATGAATTCAATCTAACACCACATAATTTCATATATGGCCACAATATCAATTTCTAAACTCATAAAAATCAAAGATTCACAAGGTATATAAGTTTCTCTCCTTACCCACGGATGATTTAGACAAAACCTAACAATTTTTTGCCACTAAAGTACACCTAAATCATTAAGAACACTAAATTTCTCAATATCCCAAACCAAAAATTGTGAAAATGGGGAGACTGATGAATTGGGCACGAAATTTACAATTATTTACCACAATTTAGTTAGAATTGAAGAGAATTCTGAGACGAACGCGTGACTACTGACGACTCGTCAATCGAAGCTTCAGATTGAAAGTTACAAGGATTTGAAAGTGGAGGTGATTTTGGAGTTAGGGTTTCTCCTTCAATCTCTCTTCTTTCAGCATGATTCCATCTTTGTTGAAGGGAGGAGTGGCTTAACCGAATTTATATATGTTGGGTCATGGACCCGATTTGGGTCCGATCCAACTATTTTGGCCTGTTAGCCTAATTTTGGACAAAAATCTTTAAAATTAGTGTCAAAATTTGTATTTTTAATATTTTTACTTCTATATATTATAAAAATTTAATTTCTTAATTTTTTAATATTAATTAATTTATTGACTAATTATTTATTAATTTTGCGGGGTTTACACAAGGCATCTTCTGTTGCCTTCCTGTGTAATGATCCTCCAGTGGAAGAGTCAAGTAATGTCCTTGAAGCATGAGAAACTCCATCATAGAATGTTTGGAATTGTAACCAATTGGAAATCATGTCATGAGAAAACTTTCTCAACATCTCCTTGTATCTTTTCCAAACTTCATAGAGAGACTCTCCATCCCTTTGGGTGAAGGTTTAGATGTCATGTCTTAGCTGGGCCAACTTTTGTGGTGGAAAAAGTTTAGTTAGAAACTTGTTCACCGAATTCTCCCACATTGCTATGCTATCCAAGGGTTGGGTTTGAAGCCACTACCTAGCCTTGTCCCTCAAAGGAAATGAGAATAGCCTTAGCTTGTAGGCTTCGAGAGAGACTCTGTTGTTCTTGACAATATCACATATCAATAGAAAGCTAGATATGTGTAAGTTTGGATCTTTTTTAGGACTACCTCCGAATTGATTTTGTTGCACCAATTGAATAAGTGGAGGTTTTAATTCAAAGTTATTTGCTTTCACAGTGGGCCTCACTATGCTACTTTCACAGCTTCCAGAAGTGGTGTTGGTGAAGTCACCAAGAGTCCTTCTTGCATTATTGTTATTAGCCTCTGCCATGTTGTTCTTTAGCTCCTCTTCAATTTCTTCTACTTTTCTCTAATTTCTTGATTTTTTCTTCTTAGTTGCTGAAGGGTTCTCTCTATTTTTGGCTCAAATTGGAGAGGTTTTTTGTTCTTGTTGCCTTGCATGAAAACACAAAGACACAAAGCAACAGTGAAAATTCCTAATGTCACAGTGAAATAAATTCCAGTGAGTTAAAAACAAAAAAAAGTTTAATTTAAAGAATCAACTAATTGGGTTGTTGTCAATCTCAATTAATTCTCGGCAAAAGCACCAAAACTTGATGAAAATTTTCTAAAACTCGACAAGTGCACTGAATCGTATCAAGTAATACCACGGTGAGTGAATATCGTTCCTATGAGGATTAAAGGACTAAGAACAATAATTAATTAATTATTCTAATTAGACAAATCAAAAACAGAGGAATGAGAAATCACACGTAAATAGAAAGTTAAAACAAAGCAAATATAAATTCTTGTGAAAAGTATTATGAATGAAGGTGTTAAGGTTTCGGAGATGTTTACTCTCCAAGAAAATCAATCCTTATGTTTATTTATCTAGAGGCATGCAAGGATCAATTCACGACAAATCATAAATAACCAAGTTTCAATTTCATGGCAATTCAATTTCTCTTTAATTACTTAATCGTTAATTCCTTAGTCAATTAATTAAGAAAAGAGGTTAAGTACAATTTCGATTTATGTTCACATAAAGTTCAAGAGTGATCCTAGGTTGAATTATATGTCACTTACCTGAACTAGTTTTATTCCAATTAAAAATTATGAGAATTACAAATTTGCACACTTTTTAATGCCTTCCTAGTTAGATTAAAAAATCACGAGAAAGAGTTTTTAAGCTAATTCTAATATTAAATTTCTCAAAGTAATATTAAAATCTAAAATGGAGTTAGAATATTTTTCAACAATTCAAATCTTTAAGGATGAAGAACGAAAACTCAATCATGAAATAGATTAAAGCATAATTCTCAAGTGAAATAAAATACTTAGATTTATAATCCATAAAAAGATTAACAGAACTCCTAACCTTAATAAAGGAGATTAGTTGCTCATGGTGCATAGAAAACAAAACAAGGATTGTAAAGTGTGATATGGTACGTAAGATGTCCCCGAATATTTTCCTTGGACATTTTATATTCTAACCTAAACCTAACTTTCAAATTCAAAACAAAATAAAATAAAGTAAAATCTAATCAAATCTTTTCCTAATTAATTGAAGAGTAAGAGTGATCTTCTCTTTTCTAACTGAGATTCAAAGCTTGGTGTGTCATGTAAGAACCGGGATTTTTTACGAAAAATCGTTTTAATAAAATGATAATTTTAAGTGCCCAAAAAAGATTCAAAATTTAGAAGTTTTAAAACGAAAATATAAATGAGAAATTTGGTTTCAATGAATTTTTCTGAGTTGGAAAATGTATTTCTTTCGAAAAGTTTTTGTAAAAATGTGTACTGACGCTTAAGCTGGCAGTACCGGCTCTAGTCTGTCCAGTACTATTTATTTTGGGAAAATAAGATTTTGAAAATTAATTTGTTGTTTTGAAAGGACAAAAATAATTTAGAATTGAAAACCGGATACTAATCTTAAAGGTTTTGGCCCAAAGTGGGCCAAACGGACCAAAAATGCTAACGGGTTAGACCGGACCCAAACTGAGCCCAAAGTCCAACATATATAAGCTCATTAAATGAGCTTTTCAGCTCATTCTTCTCCTCAAATGAGAGAAAGCTCGGATTGAGAGAGAAGAGAGGTGAGGGTGGGATTTCACTATTCACCTCCACCTTCCGGGAGCCATATATTGAGCTACGGAGCTCCGATTGACGAGCCGTTTGCGACCACGTGAAGATCTCGACAAGCTTTTCCTTTATATCTAGGTTTTGATGGTAAGATCTCTCATGTCACGCCCCAGTTTTCTTTCCTAAGTTTCTGCGCATTTTTGTGTTGGTGGTTTTGAGCAAGTTTTGTGATTTTTCTTGTTTAGGTGATCTCTAGTAGCGGGTAATCGTTGGATTTACCCCTAATCTCGTTGTGTAAGGTAAGGTTTTACTAAACCCTTGTGTTTAGTTATTTTGTGTATCTTAGGTTTTGATATATATATGATGTTAGATTGAGTTTTGGTGTTTGTTGGAGTTGGTTGAGGCTTTGGATCAAGCTTTATGGCTTCGTTTTGGTGTTTGGTGCATTTGAGAATCGGCCAAGGTATGGTTTCGGTTTCCTTTATATAATATGTAATGTTTATGGACACTTAGGCTAGTGGCTCATAGGATAGGATTGGATTGGATATGTGGATGTCTGAGGTATATGTATGATGATGGTGATTATTGAGGATTATTGGTGTTAATGATGTATTATGATGTTGGTTAATGTTAGTTATTGTTTAGTGATAAATTGTTGGAATTGATGAGGATTTGTAGTGGTTGTTGATGTTGATTGGTTGATAATGCTTGATGAATTGATTTTGTAAATATTGTTAAATAGGGATGTTGAGGTATGATGTATATTGAATTTGAATGAATGTATATTGTTGATTATTGGTATAAAGCATGAATGAGGTTGTTGATGAAGATTGATAGTGAAAGAATGATGATTGGTGAATGTGTTGGTGGAGGATTGATTATAGTATTTTATATTTGATGATTGGATGGATGATAGTGTGGATTAAAAATAGTTTTTAGTATGATAGGTTGATGATGAGGTTAAGAATAATGAAATGTGAATAGAAAATTGGTAAGATCTACAAAAAAATGAGACGCAAAAGGTAAATTATGAGGAATATTAGAGTTGAGTGGTTTTTGGTTTAGTTTTGGTTGGAAATGTTGGTAATGTGAGGTTTTGGGACTTTTGGTAAAAAGGGGATTTTTGTGAACTTTGTCTGATCATAACTTATCCCTCAATTTTCGAAATTTGTTGAAATTTATTTTGAATTAAAGTTTATTGAAAACCCTTTAAATTGATATAAAGTTTGTGAAAATTGAAATTTTGTGGAGGAAGTTATGATCATTCAAAGTTGGTGATAAAACTCTGAAATTCTACAAAGTTGCAGAATTTTGTGATTTCCGGTATGTGCGCACGCACAGCCCTGTGCGTACGCATAACCCTGCGAAAATTTTAACCTGTGCTCACGCACAGATCTGTGCGTACGCACATGCAGGGGAAGGCTCCTTGTTTGCAGCGCTAGCACAGCTTGTGCGCGCACATACCAATGAGAATTTGCAACCTATGCGTATGCACAGCCTTGTGCACACGCACACGTTGGGAAGGTCAGTCTGTTGGGGGCGCTAGCACGCATTGTGCGAGTGAACAGAATTATAAAATTTGGTGTCTGTGCGCACACACATCCCTGTGCGTATGCACACATTTTAAAATTTCTCTTGGGCGTTGGTGCACGGTGAATCACACTTTTCACAACGCGTACCACTAACCAGCAAGTGCACTGGGTCGTCCAAGTAATACCTTACGTGAGTAAGGGTCGAATCCCACGGAGATTGTTGGTTTGAAGCAATCTATGGTTATCTTGTAAATCTTAGTCAGGAAGTCAATTATGTTTATCGGTTGAATTGCGAATAACCAAGAGAGCATAAATTAAAGGTTACTTGTTGTGCAGTAATGGAGAATATGTTGGAGTTTTGGAGATGCTTTGTCTTCTGAATCTCTGCTTTCCTCTGTCTTCTGATTCACGCACGCACGTCCTCCTATGGCAAGCTGTGTGTTGGTGGATCACCGTTGTCAATGGCTACCTTCCATCCTTCCAGTGAAAACTACGCTCACGCGCTCTGTCACAGCACGGCTAATCACCGGTTGGTTCTCGATCCGGTTGGAATAGGATTTACTATCCTTTTGTGTCTGTCACTAACGCCTAGCCTTCAGGAGTTTGAAGCTCGTCACAGTCGTTCAATCCTTGAATCATACTCGGAATACCACAGACAAGGTTTAGACTTTCCGGATTCTCATGAATGCCGCCATCAGTTCTAGCTTATACCACGGATATTCTGATTAAGAGATCTCAGAGATACTCATTCAATCGGATATAGAACAGAGGTGGTTGTCAGGCACACGTTCATGGTTTGAGGAAGGTGATGAATGTCACAGATCATCACCTTCATCACAGTTAAGCGCGAATGAACATCTTAGATAGGAACAAGCATGTTTGAATGGAAAACAGAAATACTTGCATTAATTCATCGAGACACAGCAGAGCTCCTCACCCCCAACAATGGGGTTTAGAGACTCATGCCATCAGAGAATACAAGGGTTTGATCTAAAATGTCATGAGATACAAAATAAGTCTCTAAAAGTTGTTTAAATACTAAACTAGTAGCCTAGGTATACAAAAAATAAGTGGACTATGATGGATGATGCAGAGATCAACTTCTGGGGCCCACTTGGTGTGTGCTGGGGCTGAGATTTAAGTAAGTCACGTGCAGAGGCCATTTGTGGAGTTGAACGCCAGTTTTTGTGCCAGTTTGGGCGTTCAACTCCAGCTTTTGATCCTTTTCTGGCGCTGGACGCCAGAATTGGGCAGAGTATGGACTATTATATATTTCATCTATCCTTGTGCAAAGTATGGACTATTATATATTTCAGGAAAGCCCTGGATGTCTACTTTCCAACGCAATTGGAAGCATGCCATTTCGAGTTCTGTAGCTCCAGAAAATCCACTTTGAGTGCAGGGAGGTCAGAATCCAACAGCATCAGCAGTCCTTTTTCAGCCTGAATCAGATTTTTGCTCAGCTCCTTCAATTTCAGCCAGAAAAATACCTGAAATTACAGAAAAACACACAACTCATAGTAAAGTCCAGAAATATAAATTTTTCCTAAAAAATAATGAAAATAGACTAAAAACTAACTAGAACATACCCAAAACTATATGAAATTAACCCCAAAAAGTATATAAAATATCCGCTCATCACAACACCAAACTTAAACTGTTGCTTGTCCTCAAGCAACTAGACAAATAAAATAGAAGACTAATAGGTTGAGAAGTAATAATATCTCAGAGTTTTTGAGTGAAGCTCAGATTCTAATTAGATGAGCGGGACTAGTAGCTTTTTGCTTCTGAACAGTTTTGGCATCTCACTTTATCCATTGAAGCTCAGAGTGATTGGCATCTATAGGAACTCAGAATTCAGATAGTGTTATTGATTCTCTTAGTTCAGTGTGATGATTCTTGAACACAGCTTTTTTTTTTTTTGAGTTTTGGCCGTGGCCCTAAGCACTTTGTTTTCCAGTATTACCACCGGATACATAAATGCCACAGACACATAACTGGGTGAACCTTTTCAGATTGTGACTCAGCTTTGCTAAAGTCCCCAATTAGAGGTGTCCAGAGTTCTTAAGGACACTCTTCTTTTTGCCTTGGACCTTGACTTTAACCGCTCAGTCTCAAGTTTTCACTTGACACCTACACGCCACAAGCACATGGTTAGGGACAGCTTGGTTTAGCCGCTTAGACCAGGATTTTATTCCTTTAGGCCCTCCTATCCACTGATGCTCAAAGCCTTGGGATCCTTTTTATTTGCCCTTGCCTTTTGGTTTTAAGAGCTTTTGGCTTTTTCTGCTTGCTTTTTCTTGTTCTTTCTATTTATTTATTTTTTTTGTCTATATATTTTTTCTGCAAGCTTTGTCCTTTGCTGCTTTTTCTTGCTTCAAGAATCATTTTTATGATTTTTCAGATTATCAATAACATGTCTCATGTTCATCATTCTTTCAAGAGCCAACATATTTAACAGTCTTAAACAACAAATTCAAAAGGCATATGCACTGTTCAAGCATTCATTCAGAAGACAAAAAGCATTGCCACCACATTTAACTAATTAAAATTTCTCTTATTAAAACTCGAAATTTTATTGCCTCTTATTCAAAAGATCTACTACTTTATTCATGTTTGCTGATGATGAGAAAAATAAACTATAGCTTAATTGGAGATAAAATCAAAATAGATACTAATTACTACTATATGACTCCTAAGGTAAACTTCTATAAGGACACTGTCACAGAGTTAAGGCAGAAATTGGAAATTAACAACCTTTATTCTGGGGGAACGGGGGTTCCTCTGATCCTTGGGGTGCTTGGTCCTACAAGAGAAGACTTTTGGCGCTTCAATTCCCTTAAGTCACGCCCCTGCTCCTCTTGTTCTTTAAACATATAGGTCAGCATTTGACTGTGTTCCTTCTGTTCTTTTATTATTTGCTCCATAGCTTCCCGTATCTTGGTAATGGACGTCTCAAGATACTCCCAGTATTCAGATTGAGGGATCTCTGGGAGGAATTCCTGTGCTCTCTTCTTGATGGGATCCTCCTGTGCTTGTTGTTTTTCCATTGATGCTTTGGTAATTGGCTTTTCAATTAGGATATATTCAGTTATTCCCATCCTTACTCCAGCGTCCTTGCAGAGCAGAGAAATCACGCTTGGATAAGCCAACCTGGCCTCTTTAGAATTTTTGTTAGCAATTTTGTAGAGTTCAGTTGAAATCAGCTGATGAACCTCCACTTCCTTCCCCATCATGATGCAATGGATCATCACTGCTCTTTTAACTGTGACTTCAGAACGGTTGCTAGTGGGCAACAGAGAACGCCCAATGAAGTCCAGCCATCCTCTGGCGACTGGTTTGAGATCCTCTCTCTTGAGTTGATTTGGGACACCCTTTGTGTTGGTGGTCCACCTGGCTCTAGGGATACATATGTCCTCTAGAATCTTATCCAGGTCAATGTCTGCTCTCATCATCCTCCTGTTGAAGGAGTCTGAATCATCCTTTAGCTGAGGTAGCTTTAAGATCTCTCTGATCTTGTCAGGGGTGGTATGAACAATCTTCCCTCTGACCATGGTCCGAAATTCATAGAAGGCAGTTCCAGATAGTTTTTGCTTGTCAGTCTGCCACATATTAGCATAGAACTCCTGGACCATGTTCCTTCCTACTTTCGTTTCAGGATTAGCTAGGACTTCCCAGTTCCTGATTCGAATTTGCTCCTGGATCTCCGGATATTCATCTTTTTTCAGATTGAATCTAACTTCCGGGATCACTGATCTCAGACCCATTACTTTAAGATAATGGTCTGAATGTTCTTTAGATAAGAACTTCCCTTGATTCCAAAGTGGTTTTGGAACGCTCTCTTTCTTGCCTCTTGGAGTGGGTTATTTTCCTTTAGGAGCCATGATCTTAGTGATCTCGGATAAACACACCAAACTTAGAGGTTTGCTTGTCCTCAAGCAAAAGAAAGAAAGGAGAGGGATAGAAGGAGAGCTAGGTGCAATTGTTGATGGAGGAGGAGGGAGGCCGAACCCAAATTTAAAGGGATGGGGGGTGGGTTTTCGAAAAATTGGAAAAGATAAGATAAAAAGATTGAGTTGAAAAAGATAAGATAGAAGATATAGTTTAATTTTGAAAAGATATGATAGATTTTTGAAAAAGATAAATCTGAATTTTGAAAAAGATAATATGGAGATTTGAAAAAGATATGGATTAGTTGAAAACATTTTTGAGTGAAAAAGATAGATTTGTTTTCAGAAAAGTTTTGAAAAGAGTTTGGATTGAATTTGGAAAGAGGAATTTTTAGAAATTAAGGATTTTAGAAATCAGGGTTCTTAACATGTTCATGTAAAAATCATGCATTGAAACATAAAATTTGAAATTAAAATTGAAGTACGTGTGGAAAAAAGAATTTGGCTCCTCCCTGCTGTCCTGGCGTTTGAACGCCCAAACACTGCCTGTTTTGGGCGTTCAGCACCCAAATGCTGCTCTCCTGGGCGTTCAACGCCCAGCTGCTGCCATTACTGGCGTTCAACGCCCAGTGGGTGCCCCTTTCTGGCGTTGAACGCCCAGATTGCTACCATCACTGGCGTTGAACGCCCAAAATATACTTTTACTGGCGTTTTCTTGCCAGTGAGCTCTTTTTCTCTGTTTTGTGTGCCGAGGTCTTCTGTAAATGATTATTTACCTTGTTGCCAATGAACTTTATATAAACAAATAAGAATAAAAATAGAAATAGGGCAAAATGCTTAGAGGATTGTTGCCCTATGGCTGGGTTGCCTCCCAGCAAGCGCTTCTTTATTGTCTTTAGCTGGACCTTGCTGAGCTTTTAATCTAGCTTCAGCCTTGAGCATTCTTGCTCAATGTTGCCTTCAAGATAATGCTTGATTCTCTGTCCATTGGCAATGAACTTCTTATCAGAATCAATATCTTGAAGCTCCACATAACCATATGGTGACACACTTGTAATCACGTATGGTCCCCTCCACCGGGATTTCAGTTTCCCGGGGAATAGCCTGAGTCTAGAGTTAAACAACAGGACCTTCTGTCCTGGTTCAAAGATTCTAGATGACAGCTTTCTGTCATGCCATTTTTTTTATTTTTCTTTATAAAGCTTGGCATTTTCGAAAGCTGTGAATCTGAATTCCTCTAACTCATTTAGCTGGAGCAATTGTTTTTCTCCTACTAATTTGGCATCAAAGTTTAGGAATCTGGTTGCCCAGTAGGCCTTATGTTCCAGTTCCACGGGCAGGTGACATGCCTTACCATACACGAGTTGGTATGGAGAGGTCCCTATAGGGGTCTTGAATGCTGTCCTGTAAGCCCACAGAGCATCATCCAGGCTCCGTGCCCAATCCTTTCTACGGGTATTTACTGTCCGTTCCAGGATTCTCTTTAATTCTCTGTTAGAGACTTCAGCTTGCCCATTGGTTTGTGGGTGATATGGAGTGGCCACCTTGTGGCGAATTCCATACCGAACCATGGCAGAGTAAAGCTGTTTATTGCAGAAGTGAGTGCCCCCATCACTGATTAGTACTCTAGGGACACCAAACCTGCTAAAGATATGTTTCTGGAGGAACTTCAGCACTGTTTTAGTATCATTGGTGGGTGTGGCAATAGCCTCAATCCATTTTGATACATAGTCAACTGCCACAAGAATATAAGTCTTTGAGTATGATGGTGGAAAAGTTCCCATGAAGTCAATTCCCCATACGTCAAATAACTCAATTTCCAAGATTCCTTGTTGAGGCATGGCGTAACCATGAGGCAGGTTACCAGCTCTTTGGCAACTGTCACAATTACGTACAAACTCTCGGGAATCTTTATAGAGTGTGGGCCAATAGAAGCCACATTGGAGGACCTTGGTGGCTGTTCGCTCACCTCCGAAATGGCCTCCATATTGAGATCCGTGGCAATGCCACAGGATCCTCTGTGCTTCTTCTCTAGGCACACACCTACGGATAATTCCGTCTGCACATCTCTTAAAGAGATAAAGTTCATCCCACAAGTAGTACTTTGCATCAGTAATTAATTTCTTCTTTTGTATCCTGTTGTACTCCTTGGGTATGAACCTTGCAGCTTTATAGTTTACAATATCGGCAAACCATGGTGCTTCCTGAATGGCGAATAAATTCTCATCAAGAAACGTCTCAGAGATCTCAAGAGAAGGGAGGGACGTCCCTTCCACTGGCTCTATCCGGGACAGATGATCAGCCACTTGGTTATCTGTCCCTTTTCTGTCTCTTATTTCTATATCAAACTCTTGCAGAAGCAATACCCATCTGATGAGCCTGGGTTTTGAATCCTGCTTTGTGAGTAGATATTTAAGAGCAGCATGATCAGTATACACAATCACTTTTGATCCTGCTAAGTATGATCTGAACTTGTCAATGGCGTAAACCACTGCAAGTAGTTCTTTTTCTGTGGTTGTGTAATTTTTCTGGGCATCATTTAGAACGTGACTGGCATAATAAATGACATGCAGAAGCTTGTCATGCCTCTGTCCCAATACTGCACCAATGGCATGATCACTGGCATCACACATTAGCTCAAATGGTAATGTCCAGTCTGGTGCAGAAATGACTGGTGCTGTGACCAGCTTAGCTTTCAGCATTTCAAACGCCTGCAGGCACTTTGTGTCAAACACAAATGGCATGTCAGTAGCTAGCAGATTGCTTAGAGGTTTTGCGATTTTTGAAAAATCCTTTATAAACCTCCTATAGAATCCTGCATGCCCCAGAAAGCTTCTGATTGCCTTAACATTGGCAGGTGGTGGTAATTTTTCAATTACCTCTATTTTTGCTTGATCCACCTCTATTCCCTTGTTTGAGATTTTATGCCCAAGAACAATTCCTTCAGTCACCATGAAGTGACACTTTTCCCAGTTTAAAACTAGGTTGGTTTCTTGGCATCTTTTCAGAACAAGTTTCAGGTGATCAAGACAGGAGCTGAATGAGTCTCCATATACTGAGAAGTCATCCATGAAGACTTCCAGAAATTTTTCCACCATGTCAGAGAAAATAGAGAGCATGCATCACTGGAAGGTTGCAGGCGCATTACATAGCCCAAATGGCATCCTTCTATAAGCAAACACTCCGGATGGACATGTGAATGCTGTTTTCTCTTGATCCTGGGGATCTACTGCAATCTGGTTATAACCTGAGTAGCCATCCAAAAAGCAGTAATAATCATGACTTGCTAGTCTTTCTAGCATCTGGTCTATGAATGGTAAAGGAAAATGATCCTTTCTGGTGGCTGTATTGAGCCTTCTGTAGTCAATACACATGCGCCACCCTGTAACTGTTCTTGTAGGAACCAGTTCATTTTTTTCATTATGAATCACTGTCATGCCTCCCTTTTTTGGGACGACTTGAACAGGGCTCACCCAGGGGCTATCAGAAATAGGATAAATAATCCCAGCCTCTAGTAACTTGATGACCTCTTTCTGCACCACTTCCTTCATGGCTGGATTTAGCCGCCTCTGTGGTTGAACCACTGGTTTGGCATTATCCTCCAATAGGATTTTGTGCATGCATCTAGCTGGGCTTATGCCCTTAAGGTCACCTATGGACCACCCAAGAGCTGTCTTGTGTGTCCTTAGCACTTGAATAAGTGCTTCCTCTTCCTGTGAATTTAAAGCAGAGCTTATGATCACTGGAAAAGTGTCACCTTCTCCCAGAAATGCATATTTCAAGGATGGTGGTAGTGGCTTGAGCTCGGGTTTAGGAGGTTTTTCCTCTTTCAGAAGAAAGTTCAGAGGCTCTTTCATGTCCCCTGAATCCTCCAAATCAGGCTGAACATCTTTAAAGATGTCTTCCAACTCTGATTCGAGACTCTCAGCCATGTTGATCTCTTCTACCAAAGAGTCAATAAGATCAACTTTCATGCAGTCTGTTGATGTGTCTGGATGCTGCATGGCTTTGACAGCGTTCAACTTAAACTCATCATTGTTGACTCTCAGGGTTATTTCCCCCTGTTGGACGTCAATGAGGGATCGTCCAGTTGCTAGGAAGGGTCTTCCTAGAATGAGAGTAGCACTCTTGTGCTCCTCTATTTCCAGCACAACAAAGTCAATGGGAAAGGCGAATGGCCCAACTCTGACAATCATGTCCTCAATCACGCCTGATGGGTATTTAGTGGAACCATCAGCAAGTTGGAGACATATCCGGGTTGGTTTAACTTCTTCAGTTAAGCCAAGCTTCCTGATAGTGGATGCAGGTATTAGGTTGATGCTTGCCCCAATATCGCATAAAGCTGTCTTGGTGCAATTATCTTCTAATATGCATGGTATCAGAAAGCTCCCAGGGTCTTTAAGCTTTTCAGGAAAGCTCTTCAGAATGACTGCACTGCATTCTTCAGTGAGGAGAACTCTTTCTGTTTCTCTCCAATCCTTCTTATGACTCAAGATCTCTTTCATGAACTTAGCATAAGAAGGTATTTGCTCAAGTGCTTCTGCAAATGGAATCTTTATTTCAAGAGTCCTGAGGTAATCTGCAAAGCGAGCAAATTGCTTATCCTGCTCCTCTTTCCGGAGTTTTTTAAGATAAGGTATCTTGGCTTTATATTCTTCAACCTTAGTTGCTGCAGGTTTATTGCCTACAGAAGTGGTTGAAGAAGCCTTTTTAGAGGGGTTGTTATCAGCATTTGTGTGTGTCTGATCCCTCACTGGCACTTGAGTGCCAGAGTTAGAAGCTGGAGTGAAACTGGACGCCAGCTCCTTGTCCGCTCCTGGCATCTGAGGGCCAGAACTGTGCCCTTTTTGGGCGTTCAGCACCAGATCCTGCCCATTTTGGGCGTTCAACGCCAGATCCTTGCCCATTTCTGGCGTTGAACGCCAGTCCTGCTGTATCTCTGGCATTGAACGCCAGTTTTGGCCATGGTCTGGGCGTTCAGCGCCAGCCTTCCACCAATTTTCTGGCGTTTTAGCGCCAGAATTATTTTTCCCTGGGCTCTTACTGTCCTCAGGTGAATTTTGGATGGTTTGCTCATTTCTTAGCTTTTTGCTGCCTTGAGGTGGGGTATTTAATGTTTTCCCACTTCTTAGTTGAACTGCTTGGCATTCCTCTGCTATTTGCTTTGACAGCTGCTGCTTTGTTTGCTTAAACTGTTTGTCCATATGTATATTAGCCATCCTTGTCTCTTGTAACCTGTCTTTAAATTTGGCTAGCTGCTTTGTTAGAAAGTCCAATTGCTGATTGAATTCAGCAGCTTGTTTTACAGGACTGAGTTCAGCAGTTACTGTTTTAACCTCTTCATTCATGGAAGGGTTGCTGCTTAGGTACAGATGCTGATTCCTGGCAACTGTATCAATGAGCTCTTGAGCCTCTTCAATTGTCTTTCTCATGTGGATAGATCCACCAGCTGAGTAATCTAGAGACATCTGAGCTCCTTCTGCAAGCCCATAGTAGAAGATGTCTAACTGAACCCACTCTGAAAACATTTCAGAGGGGCATTTTCATAGCATCTCTCTGTATCTCTCCCAGGCATCATAAAGAGATTCATTATCTCCTTGTTTAAAGCCTTGGATGTCCAGTCTTAGCTGTGTCATCCTTTTTGGAGGGAAATATTGATTCAGGAATTTTTCTGTCAGCTGTTTCCATGTCCTTATGCTGGCCTTAGGTTGGTTATTTAACCACCTCTTAGCTTGATCTTTTACAGCAAATGGAAACAGTAATAGTCTGTAGACATCCTGATCTATTTCCTTATCATGTACTGTGTCAGCAATTTGTAAAAGTTGTGCCAGAAACTCTGTAGGTTCTTCCTGTGGAAGACCGGAATACTGGCAACTTTGCTGCACCATGATAATGAGCTGAGGATTCAACTTAAAGCTACTGACTCCAATGGAGGGTATGCAGATACTACTCCCATATGAAGCAGTAGAGGGGTTAGAATATGACCCCAGAGTCCTCCTGGACTGTTCATTTCCACTTAGATCCATGATGGAGAAAGGGAGATGATGTAAAATAGGAAAAATATTTTTATTTATTTATTTATATATTTATTTCGAAAATGAAATAAATTAAAATAGAATAAATAAAAATTGAGTGAAGATTTTCGAAAAACTGAGGAGAGAGAAAGTGGTTAGGAAGTTTTGAAAAGGATATGATGATTTTGAAAAAAAAGTTTTAAATTTTGAAATAAAAAATCTGAATTTTAGAAATATATTTCGAAAATTTGTTTTTAAAAAAGAGAGAAAAGATATTTTTGATTTTTAAGAGGAAAGAGAAAAACAATAAGATAGCATAAGATTTTAAAATTTTTAGATCTAATGCTCCCTATTTTTGAAAATTTTGGAGCGAAAACACCAAGGAACACCAAACTTAAAAATTTTAGGATCAAGTCACAAGGAAAACTCAAGAACACGAAGAAAGAACACCAAACTTAAAATTTTTAGAAAACCAAACCAAAATTTTCGAAAATTTTAAGGAAAATCAACAAGAAAACACCAAACTTAAAGTTTGGCACAGGATCTAATAGAGAAATTATTTTAGAAAACTATATTTTTTTTTAAAAAGAAAATAAGGATTCTAAAATTTTAACACGACAATAATAAGAGACTCTAAACAAAAAAAAGAAAATTTTCCTAATCTAAGCAACAAAATAATCCGTCAGTTGTTCAAACACGAACAATCCCCGGCAACGGCGCCAAAAACTTGGTGCACGAATTGTGAATCACACTTTTCACAACGCGTACCACTAACCAGCAAGTGCACTGGGTCGTCCAAGTAATACCTTACGTGAGTAAGGGTCGAATCCCACGGAGATTGTTGGTTTGAAGCAATCTATGGTTATCTTGTAAATCTTAGTCGGGAAGTCAATTATGTTTATCAGTTGAATTGCGAATAACCAAGAGAGCATAAATTAAAGGTTACTTGTTGTGCAGTAATGGAGAATATGTTGGAGTTTTGGAGATGCTTTGTCTTCTGAATCTCTGCTTTCCTCTGTCTTCTGATTCACGCACGCACGTCTTCCTATGGCAAGCTGTGTGTTGGTGGATCACCGTTGTCAATGGCTACCTTCCATCCTTCCAGTGAAAACTACGCTCACGCGCTCTGTCACAGCACGGCTAATCACCGGTTGGTTCTCGATCCGGTTGGAATAGGATTTACTATCCTTTTGCGTCTGTCACTAACGCCCAGCCTTCAGGAGCTTGAAGCTCGTCACAGTCGTTCAATCCTTGAATCCTACTCAGAATACCACAGACAAGGTTTAGACTTTCCGGATTCTCATGAATGCCGCCATCAGTTCTAGCTTATACCACGGAGATTCTGATTAAGAGATCTCAGAGATACTCATTCAATCGGATATAGAACGGAGGTGGTTGTCAGGCACACGTTCATGGTTTGAGGAAGGTGATGAATGTCACAGATCATCACCTTCATCACAGTTAAGCGCGAATGAATATCTTAGATAGGAACAAGCATGTTTGAATGGAAAACAGAAATACTTGCATTAATTCATCGAGACACAGCAGAGCTCCTCACCCCCAACAATGGGGTTTAGAGACTCATGCCATCAGAGAATACAAGGGTTTGATCTAAAATGTCATGAGATACAAAATAAGTCTCTAAAAGTTGTTTAAATACTAAACTAGTAGCCTAGGTTTACAAAAAATAAGTGGACTATGATGGATGATGCAGAGATCAACTTCTGGGGCCCACTTGGTGTGTGCTGGGGCTGAGATTTAAGTAAGTCACGTGCAGAGGCCATTTGTGGAGTTGAACGCCAGTTTTTGTGCCAGTTTGGGCGTTCAACTCCAGCTTTTGATCCTTTTCTGGCGCTGGACGCCAGAATTGGGCAGAGAACTGGCGTTGAACGCCAGTTTACGTCATCTATCCTTGTGCAAAGTATGGACTATTATATATTGCTGGAAAGCCCTGGATGTCTACTTTCCAAAGCAATTGGAAGCACGCCATTTCGAGTTCTGTAGCTCCAGAAAATCCACTTTGAGTGCAGGGAGGTCAGAATCCAACAGCATCAGCAGTCCTTTTTCAGCCTGAATCAGATTTTTGCTCAGCTCCTTCAATTTCAGCCAGAAAAATACCTGAAATTATAGAAAAATACACAACTCATAGTAAAGTCCAGAAATATAAATTTTTCCTAAAAACTAATGAAAATAGACTAAAAACTAACTAGAACATACCCAAAACTATATGAAATTAAGCCCAAAAAGCGTATAAAATATCCGCTCATCAGGCGTGCGCACGCACACCCCTGTGCGTATGCACACACCCTGTTCCTCAAACTTAAACTTTGTTTTCAACTATTTTACTTTCCCAACAAGTTTGTAAGCTTCTGTGACACCATTTTAAGCCCCTTGGGCTTATTTTTCGGGTATTAAAACATGAAAAAGGTCCTAGGAAGATTTTATTTGGTAATTCCTTGAAAAGTTAGAGGACAGAGGCTTAGGATTCTGATGTACTGAGGATTCGTTTGGTAGAGTGAGAAGGAAGAATGATGTATGAATTGAGAAAGTGACGGACTAACGAGTTCAGAATGGAATCAAGAACTGATGATGGTACTATGAACTTGATGGATATGGAAGGAAAGTGTGCACGGCCTATATCTCTGGCGTAGCAGATTTATCTACTGCATGAGTAGATATTCTTGAAAGTGATTGAGATGGAAAATGGTGATGTCTGGTGACGATTTGAGGACAAAGAAGTTATTGGATTATTGTTGAGAGTGCGCGGGGCCTATATCCCCGGCATAGCAGATGTCTCTGCTGCATGACCAGTTGTTGTTAAGAGTGTGCGGTGCCTATATCCCCGGTGTAGCAGATTTCTCTGCTGCATGACCAGTGATTGTTGAGAGTGTGCGGGGCCTATATCATCGGCGTAGCAGGTTATTCTGCTGCATGATTTGTTGTGGTTGGTTCCTTCTCTGCCACAGAAAGTGTGCAGGGTATATATCCCTGGCGTAGTAGACTTCCTACTACATGAGTGTGCATGGCACTATATCTCTTGCGTAGCAGAAGAGCTGCTGTATGAGTGTGCAGGGCACTATATCTCTGGCGTGACAGAAAAGGCTACATCTGGGAAGATGTATCGGGTTGGCATTTATGGACCGACAGACAAGTGATATCACGAGCCAATAGGATAGGCATTCATCATATGCATCTCTTATGTGTTTGCTTGCTTTGACTACTTGGGTTTTCCTAATTGTATAAAATGCCTACTTGATTCTTGAACTACTTGTTATATATGAATACTACCCGTGTTTTACTTGCTTGCATTAATTGTGATTGTCTGGCGCTGAGGAGGTTAGGTAGGCGGTGACAATGGGATCGCAC
The DNA here is from genome assembly GCF_059453495.1 of Arachis ipaensis. NCBI lineage: Eukaryota > Viridiplantae > Streptophyta > Magnoliopsida > Fabales > Fabaceae > Arachis > Arachis ipaensis. The sequence continues at coordinate 35,337,727 of NC_142437.1, forward strand.
GGAGGTTAGGTTAGTGAAGGCTGTGGGATACAGCGGTGTGACTAGTTTAGTTAGTAATCCCCTAAGTTAGATTACCCTGTTATTATATTATGGTTTTAAGTTATGTTTCAATATTTTAGTATGCTTTAAGATAAATCTTGTGATGGATGTGAAGTTCTAGGAATGCCTTCGGTGTCCCGGGGCCTTACATCTTACATATTGGGCACTGTTATCATACTGAGAACCTCCGATTCTCATTCCATACTTTGTTGTTGTTTTTCAGATGCAGGTCGTAATTCACCTCGGTGAAATTGCGGACATGGTGACAAAGCGGATTATGGTTCTTTCCTTGTATATTTCTGTTTTACTTTTGTAGTAGTATTCTCTCATCTTTTGTATATTTAACATTATGGCCTTAGAGGCTTACATGAGAGATAAGTTGTATAAGCTATTTTAACTCCAAAACTCTATATTTTTCTGTTTGTAACTAGTCGGCTTAAACTCTGCAAGCTGCGGCTAGTTCCCAGTGAATATATTATATTCTTATATTTATATATGTTCTATTCCCTTGCATCTATACTTTGTGTCTTATGCGTTAGCTTCGTGTGAACGTTTTGCGCTGTTGTAATTCTATTTTTGAGCTTAATCCTTCATCAGGCTTCTAGAATATATTATTTCTTTCTATATATATTTGTATAATCCTTAGAATTGTCGTAACCCTTGATTAATCTTTGCTTTACAGCTAGAGGTAAGGCTTAGGGTAATTAGGGTGTTACATGTCACTTCATTAAAACCATGGGATTGCAACTTAATCTTGGGCTTGATATGAAACTTAGATAATGGAGTGGCTTGCTAAGGTGTCTTGCTGGTCACTGGGACTTAGCCCAAGGAGTGAAGTATGGGCGTGTGCATGGCGTGCATGGGCGTGTCACTTGAGAGACTTGGAAGGAATGAAAACTTGCTGGTCTTTAGCCTAGCATGCCACGCCCAAGATTGGTGTCGCATGCCCTTGACGAGGAGATGCTGGCGTGCACGAAGACGTGTAGAAGGAGAGGATGGCGTATGCACGCCCTTGCTTTGGAGGAGTTGGCGTGTATAGGCATTGCTGGGCATGTATGGGCATTGCTGGGCATGTACACGCCTTTGCTGTTTGAGCTTGGAATGTTGCATCGCATGGAATGGCGTCTGAAAAAGTGGCACTCTTTCGATGGAAGGCTAGGTAAGGAAGAAGTAGCGTGTAGGGGCGTTGCTAGGCGTGTAGGAGTGTTGCATGCAAGGGTTGGCATGTGGGGCATGTAGGAGTATTGCACGCCTTCAAAGGGCACCTTCCAAGGGTTTGTGGCATTTTTGGGTGTGTAACATGGCATGGCACGCCGGTTTTTCACGCTGATTTTACAAGCTCAAAGATGAGGGTCATTATTGGCATAAACGTCATGTCCACTATAGATATATGCATATCGTTTTATAGCTTTGGATGTTAACTTTTTAATCCCTCTAGAACTACCTCATTTGTACTTTTTTAGATCAAGTTATGCTCACTGGAGTAAGAAGAGGTCAGGGTTGACAATATTTGTAAATTCTCTTTGAAGGAGTTGCACTTCACTATGAGGTTACTTTCTTTTTTGGTTTTCTGCGATGTTGCTTCCTTTTGCATGTCACCTTCTTTGGTTCTCCCAGGGACTTCGTTAGTTGTCCTTCTCATCCTCTTTTGTTTTTACCTAAAATCTTTCAACAACTTCCTAAACATGTCAAAACTCAAAGCAATTCCAAGAAACATTGATTAAAACACAAAAATTTCAACTAAAATAAAAAATAACTAACTTTATTTAAAGAAATAATAAAGAAAACAAGTAAAGATGTTCATGCATTATTGAACGTAGCCTAAAATGCACAAAACAGAGGGAAGTTCAAAAGATGGTTGTAATATTCTTAAATGTAGTTACTCATAGAATAGGTAATAGAATGATATAAGAAAGATTTCAACACTCTAGAGAAACAGTAAATAGACATTTTCATGAGATATTGGTTGCTTGTTTGAAATTGTCTATTAAATATATTAAGCCATTTGATTTGAGGTTTCAGAATGTTCATGAAAAAAATAAGAAATGACCAACAATATTGGCAATTTTTTAAAAATGCTATAGGAGCAATTGATGATACTCATTTTCTATATGTAGTCAGCCCAAGTGAACAATCCAAATTTATTGGAAGAAAAGGATATCCAACACAAAATATAATGGCCATATGTGATTGGGATGTGCTTTATTTTTACATTATATGGATGGAAAGGCATTGCACATGATGCATATGCATTCGACAATGCTATTACAACTCTTACTATAAATTTTTCACACTCTCCTCCAGGTTAATTTTTATCATATTCTTACAAATGAGCTATATTTACTTGGTTATCGTATGATATGTAACTAATTTTATTATTTATTAGGTAAATATTATTTGGTAGATGTCGATTATCCAACACCGAAGGAATATATTGGTCCATATAAATGTGAGCGCTATCATCTTACAGATTTTAGGCGGTCTTCTCGATTTACAAATCATAATGAAGTGTTTAATTATTATCACTCAAGTTTAAGATGCACAATAGAAAAAACTTTTAGAATGTGAAAAAATAGATTTGCATCTTACGACATATACCCAAGTTTAAGATTGAAACTCAAGTTTTGATAATATATACAACCATGATAATTGATAATTTTATTAGAAGACATTCTAAAAGAGATATTGAATTCAATTAATATGAACATACAAACATTCTTAATGTAAATGATATTTATGTTGGTGAAATTTTTAATCAAATTTTAATTGGTAGCTCTTCTAAAAAATGAACTATGTTCGAAACTCAATTAGAAATCAAATTATTAATTATATGTAATAGAAATAATGATTTTTTATGTGTTGATTTTGTATAACATAATATATTATTTTTTATGTATTTTATTAATATTTTATTCTTTAATTTAATATTTATTTATAGTAATATATTAAACTATATATTTATTCATACATTATTTTTATTTTTGATATAAAATATGAATTTTAATATGTATTTTTTATGTAATAAATAAATATTAACTTTTATTATAAATTAATTAATAAATTTTATTTAAATATCTAAAATAAAATAATAAGATAATATAAAAAATATTTAAATTTATACCTTTTTTAATAATTTTTTATATAAAATAATTTTAAACAATATAATTTAAATAATATTTATTTTTTTATAATTTATTTTAATATAAAATTTGACAAACATAAATTACTGTTCTACAGATTATTTTTTATCAAAATCAATTTGAGTCTCCACGGTCTTTGCTGCGACTGTTGCTGAGATACCTGGCAGCTGGCCTGGCCATGGTGTTGCGCTTGCTGTTGTTTGGTCATTGCTTGTGAGGACTCCGCTGTTGGTTCTTCTCTTCCGCGCGAGCTTGCTGTGACGCGGCGCTGAGCTTCCTGCGATGAATGCTATTTGCTATGGTCGCTGGAGACGTCGCTACATGTCTTCACAAGGATCTCCGGCGCGGGTCTCCTCCATATTCCCCATGGCTGCAGAGGCGATGTGAATGTGCTGCAACTTTGGCAACGAGAACGAGCCAGAACATCCAGTCTGAAGTGGACGCTGTGAATTGAAAGATTTGTAATTTACTAATCAAAATTAAAGTGTTATAATGTATCAATTTAACGTTTTCAAAAATACAGCGTCGAAAAAAAAAGTTGATTATTAGTGGAAAATAAAGATCAATCCTAATTCTACACCGCTTTGTTAATATAAATGGACCGTTAAATGACAATAAATCCAAAGAAAATATGAAATTGTAGAAATATATATTTAAGCCGGTATTGAAAGGGAATTCTAATGTCAGGGTATAATGTTTTGGGCTTCATTTGGGGATACAGTAAGAAAATTTTGGAGGGAAGAAAAGAAGTTAATTATGCCAATAATTAAGGATACAAGTAGTAGAAGAAAATTAATAGTTTGAATTGGTTGGTCTTTTATGGCTCAACGTTATTACTATAGACAATACATGTAAAGCATCACAGAATTTTAGGTTGAAAAAAAATCATCAATATAATATTTTTAAGAACACTGTAATAGGTAACAGCAAGTAGAAATTAAAAGTAAAAAAGAAATCAAATTAAATCAGTGATAAACTGATAATTGTCGTAGTTGCTTCAAATACTGATAATAATAATAAAAACAAAATGATTATACGTATATATTAATGATAATTGTTTATACATATATATATATCTTTATTTTTTAATTTTTTTTTTCTGCAATGCAATGTTTTTTTCACTCGACTCTTTTTTTTGTTTTCTTTTCTAAGCCAAATTTAGTAATAACTATTTTTCAGTTGGTTATTTATGTTAGGAAATTATTTAATTTTTTAATTTGTTTGTGTGTAATATATATATTAATTATAATTATAAATTATATTATTTTAAATTAAATGACTTATATAAAAGTGATCTTATTTTGCTATAAATGCTAAATTGAATAAATCATAATTACTTTTAATTTAAAATTAAATGAGAATAAAATGATTTTTTGGACTTTAGATATATTATTTTTTAGACTTTAGATAATATTTTATTTGGGTTTTAGGGTTTAATGTGTGTCATGCTCAAATATAAATAGTGACTTCAGGATTTCGTTCCTAAGGCTGCGTTTGTTTCTGTGGATAGGACACAGAGACAGACAATACATATGTAAAACGTGTTTGAATAGAAAGACGTAGACACTGGACACAATGTCCCTGGAACACTTTTTTTCATTTTTGTGTCCACTTCTAAACGAAAGACACGGGAATAGGAAAGTGGACACGGGATATTTAATGAAATTTTTTTCTTTTTTGTCCATAGTTATTTTTCATTATTCTCCTATTATTCCTTTTCGTTATCTTGTGAAAAATCTTATTCATTTTATTAGATAAGTCTATTTTAGTAATTTTACATTATATTTTAGTCTTAGTCTTGTTTATATTTATCCAAATATAATACTAGACATTATATTAGTGTATTATCCATTGTATCCAAACACAATACATAAAAAATAATTTTTAGTATCTCTGTCTCAATGTCTCTGTCTCATTGTCATGTCCTGTCCTGTCTACAAAAATAAACGCAATCTAATATGCCAAAGTTGTCTTTGTCGCTCTTTTCCCATCAAAAGAGTCACAATTCAGCCCTATTAGAAATACATAAGGCTTTGATTAAGGAAGATAAAAAGAACTATAAAATTGAGACAATTCTTTCATCAATTTCTGATTTATGTGAATAAAAGTACGTTTCCGGATTATGATATATTTTTAGTCATTCAATATAAATAATCTATAATAATAAAATAATTTATCCTAACAAGTGATATCAAAATCATTTATAATTTAATCATAAAAAATATTCGATTTTAGTTTATTGGATCGAGTATATATATATATATATATATATATATATATATATATATATATTGCGCCTTGTTTACATTACATATGAAATTGTTGCACGTCTAATGAAATTGTTTTCATTATGTGTATATATATATACTTTTGATACTGATACCATCATGAATTCTATACATGTATATATAGACGTATTATTATGTAGACGTATTATTATGTATATATATATATGTTTATTGACATTATTATGTTATTATTTGGCTATACACATCGTTGTACACTTATGATGATACGCGGTGTTTCAATTTTTTTTTTTTTTTTTTGAGATGATGTTCATAAAATTATTTTGATAAATAAATATTCATAATTTATTTTGAAATATTGATAGGATATTATTGAATTATAATTGTCTCATTTTAATTGTGTGTATGTTATTAATTTGGTATAAAATTAATTGATTATTTGTGTGTATGTTATTAATTTGGTATAAAATTAATTGATTATTCTTTTGGGATATAAAGATTATTATATATATGTCATTTATACAAATATTAATATACTTAAAGGAAAATTTATATTTGGCCAAGTTATGTGTACAAATTAATAATATTTGAGTAATAGAAAATAATGTTCATTATTTACGCAAACAGTAATCGATCCAAAGAAAGTTTATTGTTTGGCCAAATAATGAGCATTACACACTTTTGTTTATTTTCTATTAATTATGCGATAAATAATCGGCTTAAAGGAATGTTATTATTTGGCCAATTAATAGAAAATATATGCGGTAACAAATAGATTGCGAAGTTTAAGTTTCCATGTGCGCTTTCAGTCGGTCTAAAGAAAGGTCTAATCTGTGACAGAAATTTTGACAATATTTGATTACTGCAATGAGAGTATCACTTACAATTAATTTTTCTATCCAAAGATTGAAAATTAATGTTGTTCTAGATATCTCAATATGGATTTTTTCTCATTATATAACTATTGTTTATTACATGTTTTTTGTTCTAATATATAAACTATGGCTTCAGCTACCAATGTTTCTGCACAAATTAGCAGTATCCCTATGCTAAATGGTTCAAACTTTAAGGTTTGGAAGGATACCGTGGAGATTGTCCTCGGTTGTATGGATCTGGATATAGCTCTTCGAGAGGAGAAACCCACTTCCACTCCAGAAAATCTCAATAAGGTTAAAATAGAGATGTGGGAGAGATCTAATCGAATGAGCATTATGATCATAAAGCGCTCAATTTCTGAGACGTTTCGGGGCTCACCTGCTGAGGATAAAGATGCCAAACAGTTCCTGAAAGATGTTGAAAAATTCTTTGCTAAGAATGAAAAGACGGAGGCAAGTAGCCTTTTGAGCAAACTTATCTCCATGAGGTATAAAGGCAAAGGGAATATAGGGGAGTACATCATGGAAATGTCTCATCTTGCTTCTAAATTGAAAGCACTATAGTTAGAGTTGTATAAAAATTTACTCGTACATTTCATTTTGATCTCCTTTCTTGCACACTTTGGGCAATTCAAAGTGAGTTATAACACTCTGAAGGACATTTGGTCCCTAAATGAGCTTATATCTCACTATGTGCAAGAAGAAGAGAGGTTGCATCAAGATAAGACTGAAAGTGCTCATATGATTTCATCTTCTCAGTATAAGAGAAAACGTGTTACTACTGTGGATGCACCTTCTCAGTAGAAAAAAGCTAAGAAACAGGATCAAGCTTCAACCTGTTTCTTCTGTAAGAAGGTGGGACACATGAAGAAGAATTGTATCAAATATGCCACTTAACGTGTAAAGAAGAGTATGATTCTTACTTTCACTTGTTCTGAGACAAGTTTAAGTTATGCACCTGTTAATACTTGGTGGGTAGATTCTGCTGCTACTACTCATGTAAGTGTTACTATGCAGGATTGACTGTAGAGCCGACCGCCAAGTGATGCTGAAAGATACATCTATGTGGCAGACAGCAATATAGTTGCAGTCAAAGTTATAGGAACCTTTAGATTATGTTTCATGAGTGGATTTTTGATGCGTGAGTATCTTATCTATCTTTTCCTTGTGAATTTGCACTTGAATTGCTAAGTTTAATCAAAATTTAAATATATATTAGCCACTATGGATGCTACTTTGAGTTGTGCACAATTCTATTTATTTCAGGTAGCATTTGGATGGATTTGATGGAGTTTTGTAGTAGAAAAGGGAGAAAGCGAATGATGTTGTCAATCCTGACCTCCTTGCACTCAAATAGGAATAACTTGAGTTACAGAGGTCCAATTGATATGATTTCAGCGGAATTGGCAAGCTAACTTTCAGAGCTTTCCAACGATATATAATAGTATATACTTCTTCTCCAGAAACCTCTGCCTCCTCTACGTTGAACTTGGTCCCTACCAAGTTCAGCGTGGAACTTGATAGCTCACAGGGAAGCACACACCACATCCCACGTTGAACTTGGAAAAAGCTAAGTTCAGCGTGGACTCAAAGGGAAACAAGCAAAACGCTGCTGCCTCCTCCACGCTGAACTTGGGAATTTTCAAGTTCAACGTGGATCCGAATGCCCCAAGTGGTCCCCAAGCACTCATACAAAGCTGCGCTGAAATTAATTAATTTTGATTCAACTTTTATTTTATTTACAATTAGAAAAAGATATTATTTTAGTTTTAGAAAATATATTTTATATTAATTAGGATTAGATATAAAAGGGAAAAGAATCAGCCCTTGGGGCTTCGCTCTTCTCTTCTACCTCATTCCGCAATTTACAGTTTTTTCAGAATCCTTATTTTCTCTCTGAACCATGAGCAACTAAACTTCCATTGTTAAGGTTAGGAGCTCTCTCTATTGTATGGATTGATACTATTATTTTTCTATTTTAATTCATTTACTGATTTATATTTCAAGAATTGTTTTCGTTCTTTATCTTATGAATTTGGGTGGAACGGAAGTATGACCCTTGTTCTAATTGAGTTCTTGTATAACTTGAAAAAGCTCTTTACTCGAACAACAGCTTGAAAACATATTCTCCTAAATTTCTAATTATCTGGAATTAACGGGATACGTGACATATAATCCTCTTATATTTGGGTAATTAAGATTTTTGTGGCATATAAACTAGAATTGAACTTCATCCTCTAATTGGAATTAAGTGACTAAGAAATTGGCGGTTAATGAAAGTTAGAGTAGACTAAGAAGGTCTAAGGAATTAGGGCTTAGTCATATATAGTTTGCCATGAATTGAATCTTGCATGATTAAAATATAGTAAGAAAAGTCAATCCGGAAAATAGATAACTCTGAAGCCTTAACTGTTTCTCCATATATTATTCACAACTCGTTTACTGCTTGCTTTCTAATTTATTGAATTTACTGTTTAACGCTTTTGAACACTTAAACACCATTTTTTGCTTGTCTAACTAAGTAAATTAATCAACCATTGTTGCTTAGTCCATCAATCCTCGTAGGATCGACCCTCACTCACTTGAGGTATTACTTGGTATGACCCGGTGCACTTGCCGGTTAGTTTGTGGTTATAAATTCCGTACTAAATTTTTGGCACCATTGCCAGGGATTGATTGTGATTAACAAGTACTCGTTGTTTGATTCCTTAGATTAGATCATTTTTCTTTTAATTAGTTTTATTTTAGTATTATTAATTTTATTTTTTTTATTTTTTTTCTTATTTTTCGTTTCTTTAATTTTTCTTTTCCTTCTTTCCGTTAGAAGTTTCCCATCCCCTGTCCCCGTTTTCTTTATTTTTATTTACTTCCTTTTAAAATTTTTATTTATTTATTTAAATCTCGTCAATTTTTTTATTTTATTTTATTTTTCTTTTCATTTTCATTTTTTTTCTTCGTTTTACTTTGTTTCTTTTTTTGTTATTTTTTTAACTTTTTATATTCTATTAGTTTTATTTTATTTTTATTTTTAATTTAAAAAAAATTGCATCTTATATTATTTTTTCTTAATTTCTGAAATTAAGTTTGGTGTTCTCTAGTTATTTTTATTTTCTTGTTCATTTTTTTAATAATTTTCGAAGCTTTTACTTCTTATTTATTTAGTTGTTTTATTTTATTTCTTTTACACAGGTTACCTCATTGGAAATTCTCTACACTCTGACGTAGAGATTTTCACTTTTCTTTGTCTTCTGTCTGTTTATGAGCAGGAACAGGGACAAGAAATCTCTGTTAGACTTTGATCCTGAACCTGAAAGGACTTTGAGGCAGCGTTTGCAACAAACAAGACTTTACAAGGCTGTAGAGTCCACTATGGATCATAATAATATTGCATTTAATGCCAATGTGGCAAATCCAATTGAGAATGAGCAACCTAGAAGAGTGCTTGACTCTTACACTGCTCCTAATACAGATCTTTATGGAAAAAGCATTGTGGTGCCTCCTATAACTGCAAACAATTTTGAACTGAAGCCTCAGCTTGTCACTCTTGTGCAACAAAATTGTCCGTATCATGGACTTCCTCATAAAGACCCAAATCAATTTATCTCTGATTTTCTGCAGATTTGTGATATTGTGAAGACCAATGGAGTGAATCTTGAGGTGTATAAACTCATGCTCTTCCCATTTGCTGTGAAGGATAGAGCAAAGCTATGGTTAGATTCTCAACCCAAGGAGAGTCTGGATTCTTGGGACAAGGTTGTCACTGGCTTTCTGACTAAATTTTTTCCACCTCAAAAGCTGACTAAGCTAAGGGTGGAGGTTCAAACTTTCAGACAGAAAGATGGTGAGACCCTTTATGAAGCTTGGGAGAGATTCAAGCTACTGACTAGGCAATGCCCTCCGGACATGTTCTCTAGATGGAGTCAGCTGGATATCTTTTATGAGGGCTTATGTGAAATGTCCAAGATGCGCTTGGATAATTCTGCAGGTGGTTCTTTGCACATGAAGAAGACACCAGAGGAGACTATTGAGCTTATTGAGTTGGTTGCTAACAACCAATACTTATATTCCTCCAACAGGAATCCTTTGCACTCTGAGACCTCTCAAAAGAGAGGCGTTTTGGAAGTGGAAGCTGTTGATGCTCTTCTTGCTCAGAATAAGCTTTTGTCTCAGCAAATAAATCTGATTACTCAACGGTTGAGTGGAATGCAAGTTTCAATTGTCAACACTCAGAATGCACCCCAAGAAGCCTCGTATGACATGACAGGTAATTTTATGCAAAATGAAAATTATGATTATGCTCAATTTTCTTCTGAACAGGTAAATTACATGGGGAGTGGTCCTAGAAACCCCAATAATGATCCATACTCTAAGACATACAATCTTGGATGGATGGACCAACCTCAGAGATCTCAGAATTTTAACAATAATTCTTATGGCGGTTTCCAACAGAACAATCATAATAACTGCCAATTTCAGTCTCATCAACAACAACCAACTCAGCAGACAAACTTTCAATCCCAACAAGATTCTAATTGGGAGATGATAAGGAGTTTTATGCAGGAAACCAGAGCCTCCATTAGAAACTTGGAGGTGTAAATGGGCCAACTGAGCAAGCAAATACCTGAGAGGTCTGCAAATACAATTCAAAACTTGGAGATTCAGATGGGTTAATTAGCCATAAAAGTTAATAAAATTGATAAGAGGACCATTAATAGCCTTCTTGGTAACACAATTCCAAATCCAAGAGAGGAATGTAAGGCTATCACCTTGATAAGTGGACAAGTCGCAAGTACGGAAGCACAAGTTAATGAGGAGCCAGTTGAAAAGGAAGCTCCAAAGGAGAAGAAGGAAGAAGTAGAGCACGTCCCTCCAAAGCGTGCAGACAACCCATTCCTAGACTCTCTTGACACTTATCCTACATTGCGAAAGGCTCCTGAGTACAAGCCTAAAATGCCATATCCTCAGAGACTTCAAAAGGAGACCAAGGACAAGCAGTTTTCAAAGTTCTTGGAAGTCTTCAGAAAGTTGCAAATCAATATTCCTTTTGCTGAGGTTTTAGAGCAAATGCCTCTCTATGTCAAGTTCATGAAGAAGATGTTGTCAAAGAAGAAGCCTTTAAAGGGAGAAGAGATAGTGGTCCTGACTAAGGAATGTAGTGCCATCATTCAGAATAACTTACCAAGGAAGATGCCAGATCCAGGGATCTTTCAAATTCCATGCACCATTGGAAGCACAACCTTTGAGAAAGCCCTATATGATCTGGGGGCAAACATAAATCTAATGCCCTTATCTGTGATGAAAAAGCTGCAAATCCAAGAGGCACAACCCACAAGGATAGCATTACAGATGGCAGACAAATCTATAAAGCCTACATACGGATTAGTAGAGAATATCTTGGTCAAAGTGGGTAAGTTCTTCCTCCCAGCAGATTTTGTGATTCTTGACACAGGGGAGGATGAGAATTCCTCTATAATTCTAGGAAGACTCTTCCTAGTCACTGGGAGAGCTCTAATTGATGTAGAAGTAGGTGAATTAGTGCTTAGAGTGCATAATGAGCAACTGGTCTTTTATGTTTTCAAAGATATACATTCAGCAGGTGAAGAAGAGAGGTGCATGCAGACTGAGCTTATTGATCCAAACCTTTAAGAACTCCCTGATGATGCACAGCAGAAATTGCAGCTCAAACCTCCTTTAGTGACAACCAATAAAATCCCTCCTGACATCAAACCTAAATTTGGTGTCGGGAATGCATCATCCACCAAGGAGGAGGTCCCTAAAAAGAAGAAAGTACCCAGGGGATGGAGAAACAAAAAGATCCCCACTGAAGGTTTCTCCCCAAGAATGAAAGTGGTGTTGACTAGCAATCCAGTGTGGATTTATACAGTAAACAGAATCCTCTCTCTAGAGCATATTGAGCTAATTTATGGAGATACAGAAAAGAAGTTCAAAGTAAGGGGTGAAGAGCTGAGCCCCTATGATCCTCCTCTTTAGAGGAGCTGACCGTCAAGCTAGTGACGGTAAAGAAGCGCTTGTCGGGAGGCAACTCGATGATTTCGTATCCTTAGTTATTTTTTCGTTGCGTTGATTATATTACTTGTTTGATTTTTTTTTTGAGTTTCTACTGTTTTCCGTTGTTTTACTTGTGTTTTGATCATGCAGATATTTTAAAACAGGAACCGGACACTTAGAAAAATTTTTGAACACATTGGAGGAGGTTAATTCTGCTAGTTGGTATTTTCCAAGTTCAGCGTGGTTAGAAACATGCAAGGAGGGAGTTCTTACTGCCAAGTCCACGCTAAACTTGAAAAATTCTAAGTTCAGCGTAGCCAACTACGTCAATTAACATACACCAGGGCCAGACTCCACGCTAAACTTGGGCTGCACCAAGTTCAACGTGGAGAGGAGAGCTTATATCTCTTCATTCAATATCCCCACATATTCATCCCAAATCACGCCAAATCCCCTCCGATCCCCAAATCATTTCAAACATACCCCTTTCCTTTTGTTTATCCCAACCCATCAATTCCCCATTTATTCGTATCTCCCTTCCTGATTCCCTTTATCCCATTCCATATCTCAACCATTCAAGCCCTGCACCATTTACCATTCACTTCCCAATATAACCCCAATGCCACATACCCCCTTCCTATATATGTTCCCCCCTCCCCTATATATATACGTTATCATACCCCACTTATAATAATAATAATAATAATAATAATAATAATAATAATAATAATAATAATAATAAATAATTATCTATATATTTGTATAAAAAAATAAAAAATATATAAATATCTTTATTTTAATTATTTTAATCTCCTTTATCATTTTATTCTTCTTTTACTATCATATTTGTTTTTACTCTTCCGTATGTCTTTTTATGTCCTCTCTGTTTTCAGTTCTTCTTTACTTGAGGACAAGCAAACTTTTAAGTTTGGTGTTGTCGCTTCGCTTGTGGATTTTCTGTTTATTTTAATGACACCAAAGGGAGGCGAATCAGCTCCACGAAGGAGCACAGCCAGAAGAATGAGATAGCCACTAGGATAACTGAGGTGGTTAAGTTCCTTTCATTCTACATTTTCTCCCATTCTTATTATGATTAGGTTCCTGTTTTCTGTTTATTTTGTCATTGCATGATCAGTTCTTATTTCAATTCTTAGGTTCTAGTTTTATTTGCGGTTTATTTTGTTATTTGATTTTTATGCTGAAAAAGAGTGTCTCATGTATTACTCACTGAGCTTGGAATCAAGAAGAAAAGAAAAGAAGTGGTGTATTGCATGAGAAATTGAGTTTATATTAAAGAATAGTCTTATTTACTTAAATGTGGTGGTATTATCTGTGATTATGAATGAATGACATGAACAGTGTATATTTAAATTTGAATAAAAGGATGTTGATGTATAAGGAACAAGAATTTAGAGAACTATTATAACTTCTCTGAAATTAGTAAAAGCTTAACCCTTGAAGCAAAAGAAACAGCAAAAAAAAAGGCAAGGTCCAAGGCTCTGAGCATCAATGACTAAGGAGGTCAGACATGATTAAAAGCTCAAAGAGTTGTTTCTTTAGTCATATGCTTGTGGTGTTCTTGTGTCAAGCAATCCTTGAGATAGAATATTTAGAGTCAAGACCAAATGCATTTAGCAGAGTATGCCCAAGGCTTTGAGCACCACTATCTGGGAGTAACTGAAAGAAAAATCAGAACATAAAAAGAGTTCTCCAGTTAAGTGCTTGTGGTGTTTTTGTGTCAAGTCAAGCTTGAGACAAAACATTTAAAGTCACGGCTAGGCTCAAGGTGCAAAGCACCAACAAAAAGAGAATTAAAGTAAATTTGCTGTGTTCAAGGATTAAACTAGAGTATAAAGATCAGAGAATTCATAATATAATCCGGATTCTAATTCCGAATGACAGTGACAGTCCTCTGATTCAAGGGAGAGTAAAATGCCAAAACTATTCAGAATTACAATGAATAAACCCCATTTTAAGAATAGACTTGAGCATGACTAAACTTTCACTTCTCATGCAAATTCACATTTTAATCATGCACTTATTTCGGTTGCTTGAGGACAAGCAACAATTCAAGTTTGGTGTTGTGATGCGTGAGTGATGAGCGGATAATTTATACGCTTTTTAGCATTATTTTTAGGTAGTTTTTAGTATGATTTAGTTAGTTTTTACTATGTTTTTATTAGTTTTTATGCAAAATTCACATTTCTGAACTTTACTATGAGTTTGTGTGTTTTTCTGTGATTTCAGGTATTTTTTGGCTGAAATTGAGGGACCTAAGCAAAAATCTGATTCAGAGGCTGAAAAAGGACTACAGATGCTATTGGATTCTGACCTCCCTGCACTCGAAATAGATTTTTTGGAGCTACAAAAAATATATAATAGTCCATACTTTGCCCGAGTTTTGATGACGCAAACTGGCGTTCAAACGCCAACTTCCTGCCCTATTCTGAAGTTAAACGCCAGAAATAGGTTACAAACCAGAGTTAAACGCCATAAACAGGTTGCAACCTGGCGTTTAACTCCAAGAGAAGCCTCTACACGTGTAAAGCTCAATGCTCAGCCCAAGCACATACCAAGTGGGCCCCGGAAGTGGATTTCTGCACTATCTGCACTTAGTTACTTATTTTCTGTAACCCTAGCTACTAGTTTAGTATAAAAACAACTTTTAGAGACTTACTATGTACCTCATGACATTTCACATCTGAATTTTGTATCCTCTACGGCATGAGTCTCTAAACTCCATGTTTGGGGGTGAGGAGCTCTGCTGTGTCTCGATGGATTAATGCAATTACTTCTGTTTTCTATTTAATCACGCTTGTTTCTGTTCTAAGATACTCGCTCGTACTTAACCATGATGAATGTGATGATCAGTGACACTCATCACTATTCTCAATCTATGAACGCGTGCCTGACAACCAATTCCGTTCTACCTTAGATTGAGTGTGTATCTCTTTGATTCCTAGTTCACGTGTTTGATTGCATCTCCTGACAACAGAGCATTCGAATCCGTGAGATCAGAGTCTTCGTGGTATAGGCTAGAATTATTGGCGGCCATTCCTGAGATCTGAAAAGTCTAAACCTTGTCTGTGGTATTCTGAGTAGGATTTGGGATGGGATGACTGTGACAAGTTTCAAACTCACGAGTGCTGGGCGTAGTGACAGACGCAAAAAGATCAATGGATCCTATTCCAACATGAGTGAGAACTGACAGATGATTAGCCGTGCGGTGACAGCGCATTTGGACCATTTTCACTGAGAGGATGGATGGTAGCCATTAACAACGGTGATCCACCAACATACAGCTTGTAATGGAAGGAGCTTTGCATGCGTGAAAAAGAAGACAGTAGGAAAGCAGAGATCCCGAGGACAGAACATCTCCAAAACCTCAACCTGTTCTCCATTACTGCATAACAAGTATTATTTATTTTATGTTATTTACTCTTCATAAGTATAATCACTCTTATCATTAATTTCCTGACTAAGAGTTACAAAATAATCATAGCTTGCTTCAAGCCGACAATCTCCGTGGGATCGACCCTTACTCACGTAAGGTATTATTTGGACGACCCAGTGCACTTGCTGGTTAGTGGTACAAGTTGTGAAAAGTGTGATTTACAATTTCGTGCACCAAGTTTTTGGCGCCGTTGCCGGGGATTGTTCGAGTTTGGACAACTGACGGTTTATTTTGTTGCTTAGATTAGGAAAAATTTATCTTTTTGGTTTAGCGTCACTATAATTGAGTCTTCTATTATTATTTTTGGTTAAAAATTTTAAAATCCTTATTTTCTTTTTCTAATGTATTCTCGAAAACTTTTAAAAAACCAATAACTTCATAATTTAGTCTTCTATTTGAGTTTGGTTTTATGTTTTAAGTTTTGTGTCAATTGCATGATTTTATTTTCCTTTCAATTTTTCGAATTATATGTTCTTGGTGTTCATCTTGATCTTCAAAGTGTTCTTGGTGTTCATCTTGACATTCAAAGTTTTCCTGTTTGCTTTCTTATTTTTGATAAAAAAAATTCTAAGTTTGGTGTCATTTTATTATTTTTCTCTTTCCTCATTAAATTCAAAAATATCTTTTCTATTTATTTAATTGAATTTTCAAAAATTTCATTTAAAAATTCAGATTTCTATTTTAAAATTTTTTTATTTTATCTTATCTTAATTTTAAAAAAAAATTTCAAAATTCAAAATCTTTTTCAAAAATCATATCTTTTTTTCAAAATCTTATCTAATTTTATTTCAATCTTAAAAATTTGAAAGTCCTTTATAAATTTTTTTTTAAATACTTTTCCTTCTAGACATAATTTTCGAATTACTTGTCCTACTTTATTATTTTGATTAAAAAATTTTAAGTTTGGTGTTTCCTTATCGAGAAAGTTTCAATCTTCAAATTTTTCAAATCTTTTTAATTCATTAGCCATTTTAGTATTCGAATTTTTTTATTTATTTTAATATATTCTATTTTAATTTATTTAATTTTCGAAGCTTATTTTTCTAGTCTCCAATTGTTTTATTTTATTTTATTCTCTTTTGAATTCGGTTAGCATTAAATAAATAAAATAAAAACAAAAATATTTTGATTTTTCTTTTACTTTATTTCTATTTTACAATCTACAACATCTCTCTTTCTCCATCATGGATCTAAGTGGAAATGAACAGTCCAGAAGGACTCTGGGGTCATATGCTAATCCCATCACTGCTGCATACGGTAGTAGTATCTGTATACCCCCCATCATAGCAAGCAGTTTTGAGCTAAATCCTCAGCTCATTATCATGGTGCAGCAAAATTGTCAATATTCCGGTCTTCCACAGGAAGAACCTACTGAGTTTCTGGCACAGCTTTTACAAATTGCTGACACAGTACGTGATAAAGAAGTGGATCAGGATGTATACAGACTATTGCTGTTTCCATTTGCTGTAAAAGATCAAGCTAAGAGGTGATTAAATAACCAACCCATAGCAAGCATAAGAACATGGAAACAGTTATCAGACAAATTCCTGAATCAATATTTCCCTCCAAAAAGGATAACACAGCTAAGGCTGGACATCCAAGGCTTTAAACAAGAGGATGATGAATCCCTTTATAACGCCTAGGAGAGGTACAGAGGGATGCTAAGGAAATGCCCCTCTGAAATATTTTCAGAGTGAGTGTAGTTAGACATCTTCTACTACGGGCTTACAGAAAAAGCTCAGATATCTCTAGACCACTCAGCTGGTGGATCTATACACATGAGAAAGACTATTGAAGAGGCTCAAGAGCTTATTGATATAGTTGCTAGAAATCAGCATCTGTATATAAGAAGTGAGTCCTCCATGAAAGAAGAAGCTAAGGCAGTATCAACTGACTTTAGTCCTCAGGAACAAGTTGCTGAACTCAATCAGCAACTAACTTCTATAACAAGGCAGTTAGCAGAATTTAAGGAGATGCTACAAGAAACCAAAATTGCTAACAAGGATATGGAATCACAATTGAATCAGACAAAATAGCAGTTATCAAAACAGATAATAGAGGAGTGCCAAGCAGTTCAATTAAGAAGTGGAAAAATATTAAATATCTCAACTCAAAGTAGCAGAAAGCCAAGAAAGGAACAGCTGACAGAAGATGAGCAACTTGCTACCCAAAATCCCTCTGAGGACAGTAAAAGCCCAGAGAGGAATAAGTCTGGCGTTCAAACGCTAGAAAAAGGGTGAAAAACTGGCGTTAAACACCCAATCCATGTCCAGTTCTGGCGTTCAAACGCCAGAAAAGGGTTGGAATCTGGCGTTAAACGCCCAATCCATGTCCAATCCTGGCGTTCAAACGCCAATGAGGGATCAGACACCTGCAAGTACTGATAATAACTCCCTCAAGAAGGCTTCTCAACCTGCCTCTGTAGGAAATAAACCTGCAGCAACTATGGTTGTAGAATATAAAGCCAAAATGCCTTATCCTCATAAACTCCACCAAACGGAACAGGATAAACAATTTGTCCGCTTTGCAGACTACCTCAGGATTCTTGAAATAAAGATTTCGTTTGCAGAGGCACTTGAGCAAATACCCTCTTATGCTAAGTTCATGAAAGAGATCTTAAGTCATAAGAAGGATTGGAGAGAAACAGAAAAAGTTTTTCTCACTGAAGAATGCAGTGTAGTCATCCTAACAAGCTTACCAGAAAAGCTTAAGGATCCCGGAAGCTTTATGATACCATGCACATTAGAGGGTACTTGTACCAAGACAGCTCTATGTGACCTTGGGGCAAGTATCAATCTAATCCCTGCATCCACTATCAGAAAGCTTGGCTTGACTGAAGAGGTCAAACCAACCCGGATATGTCTTCAACTTGCTGATGGCTCCATTAAATATCCATCAGGCATAATTGAGGACATGATTGTCAAGGTTGGGCCATTTACCTTTCCCACTGACTTTGTAGTGCTGGAAATGGAGGAGCACAAGAGTGCAACTCTCATTCTAGGAAGACCTTTCCTAGCAACTGGATGAACCTTCATTGATGTCCAAAAAGGGTAAGTGACCTTGAGAGTTAATGAGGATGAGTTCAGGCTGAATGTTGTTGAGGCAATGAAGCATCCAGAGACATCAAAAGACTGCATGCGTGTTGATATTATTGACTCCCTGGTAGAGAAGATCAACATGGCTAATAGTCTCGAATCAGAGCTAGAAGACATCTTTAAAAATGTTCAGCCTGATCTGGAGGAATCAGAGGAAATAAAAGAGCCTCTGAAAATTCCTCAGGAAGAGGAGAAACCTCCTAAACCCGAGCTCAAACCACTACCACCATCCCTGAAATATGCATTTCTGGGAGAAGGTGACACTTTTCTGGTGATCATAACCTCTGCTTTAAATCCACAGGAAAAGAAAGCACTACTTCAAGTGCTAAGGACACACAAGACAGCTTTTGAGTGGTCCATAAGTGACCTTAAGGGCATAAGCCCAGCTAGATGCATGCACAAGATCCTATTGGAGGATGATGCTAAGCCAGTGGTTCAACCACAGAGGCGGCTGAATCCAGCCATGAAGGAGGTGGTGCAGAAGGAGGTCACTAAGTTACTAGAGGCTGGGATTATATATCCTATTTCTGATAGCCCCTGGGTGAGCCCTGTCCAAGTTGTCCCCAAGAAAGGAGGCATGACAGTGGTTCATAACGAAAAGAATGAACTGGTTCCCACAAGAACAGTTACAGGGTGGCGTATGTGTATTGATTACAAAAGGCTCAATACAGCCACCAGGAAGGATCACTTTCCTTTACCATTCATAGATCAGATGCTAGAGAGACTAGCAGGTCATGAATATTACTACTTTTTGGATGGCTATTCAGGTTACAATCAAATTGCAGTAGATCCTCAGGACCAAGAGAAAACAGGTTTCACATGTCCTTCTGGAGTGTTTGCCTACAGAAGGACGCCTTTTGGTCTGTGCAATGCACCTGCAACCTTTCAGAGGTGCATGCTCTCTATCTTCTCTGATATGGTAGAGAAATTTTTGGAAGTCTTCATGGATGACTTTTCAGTATTTGGAGACTCATTCAGCTCCTGTCTTGACCATTTAGCACTTGTTCTGAAAAGATGCCAAGAGACCAACCTAGTTTTAAACTGGGAAAAATGTCACTTTATGGCGACTGAAGGAATTGTCCTTGGGCATAAAATTTCAAACAAGGGAATAGATGTGGATCAAGCTAAAGTGGAAGTAATTGAAAAATTACCACCACCTGCCAATGTTAAGGCAATCAGAAGCTTTCTGGGGCATGCAGGATTCTATAGGAGGTTTATAAAGGATTTTTCAAAAATTGCAAAACCTCTGAGCAATCTGCTAGCTGCTGACACGCCATTTGTGTTTGACACAGAGTGTCAGTAGGCGTTTGAAATCCTGAAAGCTAAGCTGGTCACAGCACCAGTTATTTCTGCACCAGACTGGACATTACCATTCGAACTAATGTGTGATGCCAGTGACCATGCCATTGGTGCAGTATTGGGACAGAGGCATAACAAGCTTTTGCATGTCATTTATTATGCTAGCCGTGTTTTAAATGATGCCCAGAAAAATTACACAACCACAGAAAAAGAATTGCTTGCAGTGGTTTATGCCATTGACAAGTTTAGATCATACTTAGTAGGATCAAAAGTGATTGTGTACACTGACCATGCTGCTCTTAAATATCTACTCAGAAAGCAGGATTCAAAACCCAGGCTCATAAGATGGGTGTTGCTTCTGCAAGAGTTTGATATAGAAATAAGAGACAGAAAAGGGACAGAGAACCAAGTGGCTGATCATCTGTCCCGGATAGAACCAGTAGAAGGGGCGCCCCCCCTCTATTGAGATCTCTGAAACCTTTCCGGATGAGCAACTATTTGCCATTCAGGAAATACCATAGTTTGCAGATATTGCAAACTATAAAGCTGTAAGATTCATACCCAAAGAGTACAGCAGGCAGCAAATAAAGAAATTAATTTCTGATGCAAAGTACTACTCATGGGATGAACTATATCTCTTTAAGAGATGTGCAGACGGAATAATCCGTAGATGTGTGCCCAAGGAAGAGGCACAGAAGATCTTATGGCATTGCCATGGGTCACAATATGGAGGCCATTTCCGAGATGAGCAAACAGCCACCAAGGTTCTCCAATGTGGCTTCTACTGGCCTACTCTCTAGAGACTCCCGAGAGTTTGTACGTAACTGTGACAGTTGCCAGAGAGCTGGTAACCTGCCTCATGGTTACGCCATGCCTCAACAAGGGATCTTGGAGATTGAGTTGTTTGATGTATGGGGTATTGACTTCATGGGGCCTTTCCCACCATCATACTCAAACACATATATTCTGGTGGCAGTAGACTATGTATCTAAATGGGTAGAGGCAATTGCAACACCTACTAATGATACTAAGACAGTGCTGAAGTTCCTCCAGAAACATATCTTCAGCAGGTTTGGTGTCCCTAGAGTACTAATCAGTGATGAGGGCACTCATTTCTGCAATAAACAGCCTTACTCTACTATGGTCTGATATGGAATTAGCCTCAAAGTAGCAACTCCATATCATCCACAGATAAATGGGCAAGTTGAAGTCTCTAATAGAGAACTAAAAAGAATCTTGGAACGCACTGTAATTACCCGTAGAAAGGATTGGGCAAAAAGTTTGAGTGATGCTCTGTGGGCATACAGAACAGCATTCAAGACTCCTATAGGAACCTCTCCATACCAGCTTGTGTATGGCAAGGCCTGTTATCTGCCCGTGGAACTGGAGCATAAGGCCTACTGGGTAACCAGATTCCTAAACCTGGATGCTAAGTTAGCTGGAGAGAAGAGATTACTCCAGTTAAATGAGCTAGAGGAATTCAGACTCAATGCTTTCGAAAATGCAAAAATTTACAAGGAGAAAGCAAAAAGGTGACATGATAAGAAACTGTCATCCAAAGTCTTTGAACCAGGACAAAAGGTTCTACTATTTAACTCTAAGCTCAGATTATTCTCCGGGAAACTGAAATTCCGGTGGAGGGGACCATATGTGAATACAAGTGTGTCACTGATGAGCGGATAATTTATACGCTTTTTGGCATTATTTTTAGTATGTTTTTAGTATATTTTAGTTAGTTTTTATTAGTTTTAAAAAAAAATCACATTTCTAGACTTTACTATGAGTTTGTGTGTTTTTCTGTGATTTCAGGTATTTTCTGACTGAAATTGAGGGACCTGAGCAAAAATCTGATTCAGAGGCTGAAAAAGGACTACAGATTTTGTTAGATTCTGACCTCCTTGCACTTGAAGTAGATTTTCTGGAGCTACAGAAGTCCAATTGGTGCACTCTCAATTGTGTTGGAAAGTAGACATCTTGGGTTTTCCAGCAACATATAATAGTCCATACTTTACCCAAGATTTGATGGCCTAAACCGGCATTCCAAGTTAGCTTAAGAATTTTGGTGTCAAAACGCCAGAACTGGCACAAAAGCTGGAGTTAAACGCCCAAACTGGCACAAAAGCTGGCGTTTAACTCCAAGAAAAGTCTCTACACATGAAAGCTTCAATGCTCAACCCAAGCACACACCAAGTGGGACCGAAAGAAGATTTCTGCATTAATTACCTATTTCTGTAACCCTAGGCTACTAGTTTTCTATAAATAGGACCTTTTGCTATTGTATTAGAAGACTTTTGATACACTTGATCAGATTTTGATAGACCTTTTCACGTTTGGGGGCTGGCCTCACGGCCATGCCTAGACCCTTTTGTTCTTATGTATTTTCAACGGTGGAGTTTCTACACACCATAGATTAAGGTGTGGAGCTCTGCTATTCTTCATGAATTAATGCAAAGTACTATTGTTTTTCTATTCAACTCAAGTCTATTTCTTCTCCAAGATATTCATTCGCACCCAAGAACATGATGAATGTGATGATTATGTGACACTCATCACCATTCTCACCTATAAACGCATGCCTGAAAACCACTTCCGTCTACATGCAAACAAGCTTGAATGTGTATCTCTTGGGTTTCTAATCTAAGATTAGAACCTTCGTGGTATAGGCTAGAATTATTGGCGGCCATTCCTGAGATCCGGAACGTCTAAACCTTGTCTGTGGTATTCTGAGTAGGATCTGGGAAGGAATGACTGTGACGAGCTTCAAACTCGCGAGTGTTGGGCGTGTGACAGACGCAAAAGGATCAATGGATCCTATTCCAACATGATCGAGAACCGACAGATGATTAGCCGTGCAGTGATAGCGTGCGTAGAACATTTTCACTGAGAGGACGGGAAGTAGCCATTGACAACGGTGATGCCCAACATAAAGCTTGCCATGGAAAGGAGTATGAATGATTGGAAGAAGGCAATAGGAAAGCAGAGGTTCAGGAGGAACAAAGCATCTTCATACGCTTATCTGAAATTCCTACCAATGAATTACATAAGTATATCTATCTCTATCTTTATTTTATGTTTTATTTATCTTTAATTATCAATCCTCCATAACCATTTGAATCTGTCTGACTGAGATTTACAAGATGACCATAGCTTGCTTCAAGCCGACAGTCTCCGTGGGATCGACCCTTACTCACGTAAGGTATTACTTGGACGACCCAGTGCACTTTATGGTTAGTTGTGCGGAATTGTGACAAAGTGTGATTCACATTTGAGTGCTCCAAGTCTTTGGCACCATTGTTGATGATCACAATTTCGTTCACCAAGTTTTTGGCGCCGTTACCGGGGATTGTTCGAGTTTGGTCAACTGACAGTTCATCTTGTTGCTTAGATTAGGTACTTTTCTTTTTATTTTTCATAATTTTTAAGAATGAATTCTAGAGTTTCAAGGTGATGTTCTTATCATCACAAAAGCTGATTGATTCTCATCAATTTAGCTGCTGAATGTAATATCCTGCTGAAGCTTGGCTAACCATGTCTAATCTTTTTAGACTGAAGCTTTAGACTAACATTGCATGATTCCTGGAATTCTTATTAAAAATTTTGAATCTCTTTATTTTCTTTTCCACTCAATTTTCGAAAAAAATCACAAAATTTTTTTATAAAATCATAAAAATAAAAAATATTTTATGTATCTTAGTGTCAATTTTTAAGTTTGGTGTCAATTGCATGTTTCTATTCTTCTTGCATTTTTCAAATATATGCATTATGTTCTTCATTGATCTTCAAGTTGTTCTTGATGATTTCCTAGCTCTGATCTTTAAATTCTCTTGTTTTGTGTGTTTTGTTAATTCTTACATGCATTTTCAAATTGTTATAGTCCTTAGTATACAAACTTCTAAGTTTGGTGTCTTGCATGCATTGTTTATTTGATCTTAGTTGCATTTTTTATTGTTTCTCATCATTAAAAATTCAAAAATATGTTCAAAATTGTGTTTTTCAAGTCAATAATACAGAGAATTGAAGACTCAATATTCAGCAGAGGAATTAAACAGAAAAAGATGGGCGTTCAAAACGCCCAGTGAAGAAGGAAAACTGGCGTTTAAACGCCAGCCAGGGTACCTGGCTGGGCGTTAAACGCCTAAAAGTGTAGCATTTTGGGCGTTAAACGCCAGAATGGATACCATTCTGGGCGTTTAACGCCAGGATGACATAAGAGGGAAGATTTTGTTTTTAATTCAAATTTTTTTTGAAGTTTTCATAAGTTTTCAAAATCAAATCTTTTTCAAATCATATCTTTTCAATCATATCTTTTCAAAATCAATTTCTTTTCAATTTTTTTATTTATTACTATTTTCAAAAATCCTTGCTACAATTAATAATTTAATTCAAAATTTTCTAGTTGTTACTTGCCTATTAAGAAAGGATTAAAAGTTTTAATTCTAGAATCATATCTTCTAATTTCTTGTTAGTCAAGTAATCAACTTTAATTTTAAAACTTTCTCTTTTTAATTTGATTTTGAATCATATCTTCTCAATCATATCTTTTCAATCACATCTTTTTCAAAATTAAGTTTCAATCATATCTTTTTGATTTCTAATTTCAAAATCTTTTTCAAAAATCACTTAATTTCTTTCCCAATCTTAATTTTCGAAAAACCTTTACCAAATTTTCAAAATTTCTTTTAATTATTTCAAAATCTTTTACTTTAATTTCGAAAATTCTTCCCCTCTTCTCACATCCTTCTATTTAAGGACTAACACTCCTCCACTATCAACAATTCGAACTCTATCCCTCTTGATAAGTTCGAATTCTTCTCTTTCTACCTCCTCCTTCTATTTTTCTTTTCCTCTGACACCTTAAGGAATCTCTATACTGTGACATAGAGGATTTTATACTTTCTTCTTCTCTCTTTCATATGAGCAGGAGTAAGGACAAAGACATTCTGGTTGAGGCTAATTCTGAACCCGAAAGGACCTTGAAGAGAAAGCTAAGAGAAGCTAAAGTACAACTCTCTATAGAGGATCTAACATAACTTTTCAAACAAGAAAAGACATGGCAGCCGAAAACAACAACAATGTCAACAATGCAAGGAAGGTGCTTAGTGACTTTACTGCACCTACTCCTGACTTCTATGGGAGAAGCATCTCAATCCCTGCCATTGGAGCAAACAACTTTGAGCTTAAACCTCAACTAGTTTCTCTAATGCAACAGAATTGCAAGTTTCATGGACTTCCATTGGAAGATCCTCATCACTTCTTAGCAGAATTCTTACAAATCTGTGACACTGTCAAGACCAATGGGGTTGATCCCGAGGTCTATAGACTTATGCTTTTTCCCTTTGCTGTAAGAGACAGAGCTAGAACATGGTTGGATTCACAACCTAAAGAAAGCCTGAGCTCTTAGGAAAAGCTAGTCAATGCCTTCTTGGCAAAGTTCTTTCCACCTCAAAAATTAAGTAAGCTTAGAGTGGAAGTCCAAACATTCAGACAGAAGGAAGGTGAATCCCTCTATGAAGCTTGGGAAAGATACAAGTAATTAATCAGAAGGTGCCCTTCTGACATGCTTTCAGAATGGAGCATCATAGGTATCTTCTATGATGGTCTGTCTGAACTGTCCAAGATGTCATTGGACAGCTCTGCTGGAGGATCTCTTCATCTGAAGAAGACGCCTGCAAAAGCTCAGGAACTCATTGAGATGGTTACAAATAACCAATTAATGTACACTTCTGAAAGGAACCCTGTGAATAATGGGACAAATCAGAAGAAAGGAGTTCTTGAGATTGATACCCTGAATGCCATACTGGCTCAGAATAAAATATTGACTCAGCAAGTCAATATGATTTCTCAAAGTCTGTCTGGAATGCAAGCTGCACCAGGCAGTACTAAGGAAGCTTCATCTGAAGAAGAAGCTTATGATCCTGAGAACCCAGCAATGGAAGAGGTGAATTACATGGGAGAACCCTATGGAAACACCTATAATCCTTCATGGAGGAATCATCCAAACCTCTCATGGAAGGATCAACAGAGGCCTCAACAAGGCTTCAACAACAATAATGGTGGAAGAAACAGGTTTAGCAATAGCAAGCCTTTTCCATCATCTTCTCAGCAACAGACAAAGAATTCTAAGCAGAGCCACTCTGACTTAGCAACCATTGTCTCTGATCTAATTAAAACCACTCAAAGATTCATGACTGAAACAAGGTCCTCCATTAGAAATTTGGAGGCACAAGTGGGTCAGCTGAGTAAGAAAGTTACTGAACTTCCTCCTAGTACTCTCCCAAGCAATACAAAAGAGAATCCAAAGAGAGAGTGCAAGGCCATAAACATGTCTCACATGGCCGAACCTGGAGAGGAGGAAGAGGCAGTGATCTCCACTAAGGAAGACCTCAATGGACGTCCACTGGCCTCCATGGAATTCCCTGATGAGAAACCAGGGGAATCTGAGGCTCACACAGAGACCATAGAGATTCCATTGAATTTACTCCTGCCATTCATGAGCTCTTATGAGTATTCTTCCTCTGAAGAGGATGAAGATGTTACTGAAGAGCAAGTTTCTAAGTACCTTGGAGCAATCATGAAGCTAAACGCCAAGTTATTTGGTAATGAGACTTGGGAGAATGAACCTCCATTGCTCACTAAAGAACTGGATGACTTGACTAGGCAGAAATTACCTCCGAAGAGACAAGATCCTGGGAAGTTCTCAATACCTTGTACCATAGGCACCATGACCTTTGAGAAGGCTCTGTGTGACCTAGGGTCAAGTATAAACCTCATGCCTCTCTCTGTAATGGAGAAGCTAGGGATCATTGAGGTACAAGCTGCAAGAATCTCACTGGAGATGGCAAACAATTCAAAGAAACAGGCTTATGGACTTGTAGAGGATGTCTTGGTAAAGGTTGAAGACCACTACATCCCTGCTGATTTCATAATCCTAGAGACTGGGAAGTGTGTGGATGAATCTATCATCCTTGGCAGACTCTTCCTAGCCACAGCAAAAGCTGTAATTGATGTTGCCAGAGGAGAATTGATCATTCAAGTGAATGAAGACTCCCTTGTGTTTAAAGCTCAAGGATATTCCTCTGTAACTATGGAGAGGAAGCATGAAGAGCTTCTCTCAATACAGAATCAGACAAAGCCCCCACAGTCAAACTCTAAGTTTGGTGTTGGGAGACCACAACCAAACTTTAAGTTTGGTGTTGAACCCCCACATTCAAACTCTAAAGTTTGGTGTTGGGAGGTTCCAACATTGCTCTAAACATCTGTGAGGCTCCATGAGAGCCCACTGTCAAGCTATTAACATTAAAAGAAGCGCTTGTTGGGAGGCAACCCAATCTTTAATTATCTATGTTAAATTTCTATTTTTTTTGTTATTTTATGTTTTTTGCAGGTTGATGATCATGTGAAGTCAGAAAAATAATTGAAAAAGCAAAAACAGACTGAAGAACAGAATGAAAAATAGAACACTCTGGAGGAGAAGCTTACTGGCGTTTAAACGCCAATAAGGGTAGCAGAATGGGCGTTAAATGCCCAGCCTGGCACCATTCTGGGCGTTTAACGCCAGAAATGGGCACAGAGCTGGCGTTTAATGCCAGAAAAGGGCAAGAAGCTGGCGTTAAACGCCAGAAATGGGCAGCAACCTGGCGTTTAACGCCAGGATTGGCAGAAAGGGACATTTTTGCACGCCACTTGGTCCAGGGATGAGATATCCTTGACACCTCAGGATCTGTGGACCCCACAGGATCCCCACCTACCCCACCTCTCTCTCTCTTCTTCATCCATTCACCAATCACCTCAATACCTCTTTCCCAAAAACCCCTCACCTATCAAATCCCACCATTCTCTTCACCACTCACATCCATCCTTCATAAAACCCCACCTACCTCACTATTCAAATTCAAACCACTTTCCCACCCAAACCCACCCATAATGGCCGAACCAAACCCCCCTCTCCACTCCTATATGAACCCATCTTCACTCCTTCATTTTCACACAACATACACACTACTTCTCCCCCTTGGCCGAAACACTAAGCCCCTCCATCTCCTTTATTTCTTCTTCTTCTACTCTCTTCTTTCTTCTTTTGCTCGAGGACGAGCAAACATTCTAAGTTTGGTGTGGTAAAAACGTTGCTTTTTGTTTTTCCATAACCATTTATGGCACCTAAGGCCAGGGAAACCTCTAGAAAGAGGAAAGAGAAGGCAAAAGCTTCCACTCCGAGTCATGGGAGATGGAGAGATTCATCTCAAGGGTGCACCAAGACCACTTCTATGAAGTTGTGGCCAAGAAGAAGGTGATCCCCGAGGTCCCTTTCAAACTCAAAAAGGGTGAACATCCGGAGATCCGACATGAGATTCGAAGAAGAGGTTGGGAAGTTCTCACCAACCCCATTCAACAAGTCGGAATCTTAATGGTTCAAGAGTTCTATGCCAATGCATGGATCACCAAGAACCATGATCAAAGTGTAGATTTTAGTCCGGAGAATGTAAGGTTGGCATTCAACTTGCCCATGATGCAAGGAGATGCACACCCCTACACTAGAAGGGTCAACTTTGATCAAAGGTTGGACCAAGTCCTCATAGACATCTGTGACGAGGGCGCTCAATGAAAGAGAGATTCAAGAGGGAAGCCGGTTCAACTAAGAAGGCATGACCTCAAGTCCGTGGCTAGGGGATGGTTGGAGTTCATCCAACGCTCAATCATTCCCACTAGCAACTGGTCTGAAGTTACTATAGACCAGGCTATCATGATCCATAGCATCATGATTAGGGAGAAAGTATAAGTTCATGAAGTTATATCCCAAGAACTCTACAAGGTGGCAGACAAGTCCTCTACTTTGGCAAGGTTAGCCTTCCCTCATCTCATTTGTCACCTCCGCAATTCAGCTGGAATTGACATAGAGGAAGACATCCTCATTAATGAGGATAAGCCTATCACTAAGAAAAGGATGGAGCAAACAAGAGATCCCACTCATGGACATGAGGAAATTCCTCACCATGAAATCCCTGAGATGCCTCAAGGGATGCATTTTCCTCCACAAAACTATTGGAAGCAAATCAACACCTCCCTAGGAGAATTAAGCTCCAACATGGGACAACTAAGGGTGGAGTACCAAGAGCATTCCATACTCCTCCATGAAATTAGAGAAGACTAAAGAGTCATGAGAGAGGAGCAATAAAGGCAAGGAAGAGACATTGAGGAGCTCAAGCACTCCATTAGATCTTCAAGAGGAAGAACAAGCCGCCATCACTAAGGTGGACCCGTTCTTTAATCTTCTTGTTCTTTATTTTCTGTTTTTTCGAATTTTTATGCTTTATGTTTATTTATGTTTGTGTCTTTATTACATGATCACTAGTGTCTAAGTGTCTATGCCTTAAAGCAATGAAAATGAATCCATCACCTTTCTTAAATGAAAAATGTTTTTAATTGAAAAAGAAAAAGAAGTGCATAAATTTCGAATTTTAAAACAATTTAGTTATTTTGATGTGGTGGCAATACTTTTGTCTTTCTGAATGAATGCGTGAACAGTGCATATTTTTGAATTTGTTGTTCATGAATGTTAAAATTGTTGGCTCTTGAAAGAATGATGGAAAAGGAGAAATGTTATTTGATAATCTGAAAAATCATAAAAATGATTCTTGAAGCAAGAAAAAGTAGTGAATAAAAAAAAAAGCTTGCAGAAAAAAATATATGCGAAAAAAAATGCGAAAAAAAGAAAAAAAAGAGAAAGAAAAAGCAAGCAGAAAAAGCCAATAGCCCTTTAAACCAAAAGGCAAGGGTAAAATAAAAAGGGATTCAAGGCTTTGAGCATCAGTGGATAGGAGGGCCCACAGGAATAAAATCCTGGCCTAAGCGGCTAAACCAAGCTGTCCCTAACCATGTGCTTGTGGCGTGAAGGTGTCAAGTAAAAACTTGAGACTGAGCGGTTAAAGTCGTGGTCCAAAAGCAAAAAGAGTGTGCTTAAGAGCTCTGGACACCTTTAATTGGGGACTCTAGCAAAGCTGAGTCACAATCTGAAAAGGTTCACCCAGTTATGTGTCTGTGGCATTTATGTATCCGGTGGTAATACTGGAAAACAAAATGCTTTGGGTCACGGCCAAGACTCATAAAGTAGCTGTGTTCAAGAATCAACATACTTAACTAGGAGAATCAATAACACTATCTGGATTCTGAGTTCCTATAGAAGCCAATCATTCTGAACTTCAAAGGATAAAGTGAGATGCCAAAACTGTTTAGAAGCAAAAAGCTAAAAGCCCCGCTCACCTAATTAATACTGATCTTCATAGGTGTTTTGTGAAATCATTGTATATTCTCTTCTTTTTATCCTATTTGATTTTTAGTTGCTTGGGGACAAGCAACAATTTAAGTTTGGTGTTGTGATGAGCGGATAATTTATACGCTTTTTGGCATTGTTTTTAGTATGTTTTTAGTATATTTTAGTTAGTTTTTATTATGTTTTTATTAGTTTTTAAATAAAAATCACATTTCTGGACTTTACTATGAGTTTGTGTATTTTTCTGTGATTTCAGGTATTTTCTGGCTGAAATTGATGGACCTGAGCAAAAATCTGATTCAGAGGCTGAAAAAGGACTGCAGATGTTGTTGGATTCTGACCTCCCTGCACTCAAAGTGGATTTTCTGGAGCTACAAAAGCCCAATTGGCGCGCTCTTAATTGCGTTGGAACGTAGACATCCTGGGCTTTCCAGCAATATATAATAGTTTATACTTTGCCCAAGATTTGATGGCCCAAACCGGCGTTCCAAGTCAGCTTAAGAATTCTGGCGTTAAAACGCCAGAACTGGCACAAAAGCTGGAGTTAAACGCCCAAACTGGCACAAAAGCTGGCATTTAACTCCAAGAAAAGTCTCTACACATGAAAGCTTCAATGCTTAGCCCAAGCACACACCAAGTGGGCCTGAAAGAAGATTTCTGCATTAATTACCTATTTCTATAACCCTAGGCTACTGGTTTTCTATAAATAGGACCTTTTGCTATTGTATTAAAAGACTTTTGATACACTTGATCAGATTTTGATAGACCTTTTCACGTTTGGGGGCTGGCCTCACGGTCATGCCTAGACCCTTTTGTTCTTATGTATTTTCAACAGTGGAGTTTCTACACACCATAGATTAAGGTGTGGAGCTCTGCTGTTCTTTATGAATTAATGCAAAGTACTATTGTTTTTCTATTCAACTCAAGTATATTTCTTCTCCAAGATATTCATTCGCACCCAAGAACATGATGAATGTGATGATTATGTGACACTCATCACCATTCTCACCTATGAACGCGTGCTTGACAACCACTTCCGTTCTACATGCAAACAAGCTTGAATGTGTATCTCTTGGGTTTCTAATCTAAGATTAGAACCTTCGTGGTATAGACTAGAATTATTGGCGGCCATTCCTAAGATCCGGAACATCTAAACCTTGTCTGTGGTATTCTGAGTAGGATCTGGGAAGGGATGACTATGACGAGCTTCAAACTCGCGAGTGTTGGGCGTGTGACAGACACAAAAGGATCAATGGATCCTATTCCAACATGATCGAGAACCGACAGATGATTAGCCGTGCGGTGACAGCGTGCGTAGAACATTTTCACTGAGAGGACGGGAAGTAGCCATTGACAACGGTGATGCCCAACATAAAGCTTGCCATGGAAAGGAGTATGAATGATTGGAAGAAGGCAATAGGAAAGCAGAGGTTCAGGAGGAACAAAGCATCTTCATACGCTTATCTGAAATTCCTACCAATGAATTACATAAGTATCTCTATCTCTATCTTTATTTTATGTTTTATTTATCTTTAATTATCAATCCTCCATAACCATTTGAATCTGCCTGATTGAGATTTACAAGATGACCATAGCTTGCTTCAAGCCGACAGTCTCCGTGGGATCGACCCTTACTCACGTAAGGTATTACTTGGACGACCCAGTGCACTTGCTGGTTAGTTGTGCGGAATTGTGACAAAGTGTGATTCACATTTGAGAGCTCCAAGTCTTTGGCGCCATTGTTGATGATCACAATTTCGTGCACCAATCACCATACGGCTATGTGGAGCTTCAAGACATTGATTCTAATAAGAAGTTCATTGTTAATGGACAGAGAGTCAAGCATTATCTTGAAGGCAATGTTGAGCAAGAATGCTCAAAGCTGAGACTAGATTAAAAGCTCAGTAAGGTCCAGCTAAAGACAATAAAGAAGCGCTTATTGGGAGGCAACCCAATTTTTACTTATCTATGTTAATTTTCTGTTTTTCATTTTTATTTTATGTTTTCTTTAGGATGATGATCATGTGGAGTCACAAAAATCAAAGCAAAATAAAAAACAGCATTAAAAACAGCTCACCCTAGAGGAAGAGCTTACTGGCGTTTAAACGCCAGTAAGAAGCATCAGACTGGCGTTTAACTCCAGAAAGAAGCATCAAGTTGGCGTTAAACGCCAGAAACAAGCTACAGTCTGGCGTTTAACGCCAGAAACAAGCACCAACTTGGCGTTAAACGCCAATAAAGGGAGAAAAGCTGGCGCTAAACGCCAGAAACAAGCAGCAACCTGGCGTTTAACGCCAGGATTGCCCTCTATGGGCATTTTGTACGCCTAAATGGAGCAGGGATGATAAGTCCTTGACCCCTCAGGATCTGTGGACCCACAGGATCCCCACCTACCCCACCTCTCTCTCTCTCTCTCTCTCTCTCTCTCTCTCTCTTTCTCTCTCTCTCTCTCTCTCTCTCTCTCTCTCTCTCTCTCTCTCTCTCTCTCTTTCTCTCTCACCTTTTCATAACACTCTTTCCCAAATACCCTTCACCAATCAACTCCCCCTACCCCTATATAAACCCCTCACCACTCCTTCATTTTCACACATTACAACCACTACTTCTACCCCTTGGCCGAACCACATATCTCCCTCCATCTCCTCTATTTTCTTCTTCTTCTACTACTTTCTTTCTTCTTTTGCTCGAGGACGAGCAAACCTTTTAAGTTTGGTGTGGTAAAAGCATTGCTTTTTGTTTTTCTATAACCATTAATGGCACCAAAGGCCGGAGAAACCTCTAGAAAGAGGAAAGGGAAGACAATTGCTTCCACATCCGAGTCATGGGAGATGGAGAGATTCATCTCACAAACCCATCACTAAGAAAAGGATGGAGCAAACAAGAGAGCCCACTCATGGACCTCAACAAGAGCATGAGCAAATTCCTCATCATGAAATCCCTGAGATGCCTCAAGGGATGCACTTTCCTCCACAAAACTATTGGGAGCAAATTAACACCTCCCTAGGAGAATTGAGTTCCAACATGGGACAACTAAGGGTGGAACACCAAGAGCATTCTATCCTCCTCCATGAAATTCGAGAAGATCAAAGAGTTATGAGGGAGGAGCAACAAAGGCAAGGAAGAGACATTGAGGAGCTAAAGCACTCCATAAGATCTTCAAGAGGAAGAACTAGCCGCCATCACTAAGGTGGACCCGTTCTTTAATTTCCTTGTTCTTTATTTTTCTGTTTTTCGTTTACTATGCTCTATGTTTATTCATGTTTGTGTCTTTATTACATGATCATTAGTGTTCAAGTGTCTATGTCTTAAAGCTATGAATGTCCTATGAATCCATCACCTTTCTTAAATGAAAAATGCTTTAATTACAAAAGAACAAGAAGTACATGAATTTTGAATTCATCCTTGAGATTAGTTTAATTATTTTGATGTGGTGACAATACTTTCTACTTTCTGAATGAATGCTTGAACAGTGCAGATGTCTTTTGGATTTGTTGTTTATGAATGTTAAAATTGTTGGCTCTTGAAAGAATAACAAAAAAGGAGAAATGTTATTGATAATCTGAAAAATCATAAAATTGATTCTTGAAGCAAGAAAAAACAGTGAAGAACAAAGCTTGCGAAAAAAAATAAAATAAAAGAAAGAAAAAGGAAAAGCAAGCAGAAAAAGCCAATAGCTCTTTAAACCAAAAGACAAGAGCAAAAAGCCAGTAACCCTTTAAACCAAAAGGCAAGGGTAATAAAAAGGATCCAAGGCTTTGAGTATTAATGGATAGGAGGGTGATAAACCACTATTTTATGGTTTATCTTGTGCTCAATAGAGTGGATTT
Organism: Arachis ipaensis; assembly: GCF_059453495.1. Taxonomy (NCBI): domain Eukaryota; kingdom Viridiplantae; phylum Streptophyta; class Magnoliopsida; order Fabales; family Fabaceae; genus Arachis; species Arachis ipaensis. Next base: position 35,371,978 of record NC_142437.1, read on the forward strand.
TATCAATCTTTCATACACTTATTCATATGATTTGCATGAGTTTACATTTTCCTTCCTGATTTTGTGCTATGATTGAAAACATGCTTCTTTGGTCTTAATTTTGATATGTTTAATCTTCTCTTATTACCATTCGATGCCTTGATATGTGTGTTAAGTATTTTCAGAGATTACAGGGTAGGAATGGCTTAGAGGATGGAAAGAAAGCATGCAAAAGTGGAAGGAATACAAGAAGTTGAAGGAACTGCAAAGCTGTCAGCCTGACCCTCTCGCACTAAAACGACCATAACTTAAGCTACAGAGATCCAAATGATGTGGTTCTAGTTGCGTTGGAAAGCTAACATCCGGGGCTTCGTACCGATATATAATTTGCCATAGTTGCTTCGAAGCCAGAAGACACGAACGCGTAGATCACGCGGACGCGTGACCTGGCAAAAATGCAATCCACGCAAATGCGTGGACGACGCCTCCGCGTCACTTTGCCGCGATCTAAACGTAACAGAAATTGCTGGGGGCGATTTCTGGGCTGTTTTTTACCCAGTTTTTGGCCCAAAAAACTCATATTAGAGGCTATAAAGTGGGGGAATGTATCCATTCATAGAGAAGTCTTCCATTATTCACTTTTCATAATTTAGATGTAGTTTTTAGAGGAAGAGGTTCTCTCCTCTCTCTTAGATTTTAGGATTAGGATTCCTCTTAAAGGATTTAGGATTTCAACTTCCTCTCAGGTTCAATATTCCTTTTATATTTTTAATTATTCTAATGCTTTTATTCGTATCTGACTTATGTTACCAATTTGGCTTATGAACTCTTTATGTTTAGATTGATTTTCTCTTATTAATGCAATTGAAGTATTTCAGATTTATGATTCTTATTTAGCTTTTTATATTCTTGGCTTTAATTGATTAACTGGAGACTCTTGAGTTATCAAACTTATCATGGTTGTTAATTATTATTTTTTCTAATTGAATTGAATTTCACTAACTCTAGTCCTTTCTTAGGAGTTGGCTAGGACTTGAGGATCTAACTAATTAGTCCACTTGACTTTGCCTTGCTTTAGTAAAGGTTAACTAAGTGGGATTAAAACTCAATTCTCATCACCATCGATAAGGATAACTAGGATAGGACTTCCGAATTTTCATATCTTGTCAAGAGTTTATTTTATAGTTATTTATTTATTTTTCTTGTCATTTAAAGTACCTGTTCCTTATTTTAAAAACCCCCGATTTACAAGACCCATAACCAATAATAAGAACACCTCCCTGCAATTCCTTGAGAAGATGACCCGAGGTTTAAATACTTCGGTTATCAATTTATTTAGGGGTTTGTTACTTGTGACAACCAAAATATTTGTACGAAAGGATTTTCTGTTGGTCTAGAAGCTGTACTTACAACGCGATTATATTTCTCAATTTCTTTACCGATAGAAAAACCCGATCGTCAAAATGGCGCCGTTGCGGGGGAATTGCAAACGTGTGCCTTATTATTGGTTAATGTAAATATTTTCTTTTGCTTGTTTATTTGTTTTTATTTTTGTTTTTATTTTTGCTTTTTCGTAAATTAAGAGATTATTGGTTTTTATTTAGTTATTAAAAATTTTTCAAAAATTTGTTCTTGGTGTTCATCTTGATCTTCAAGTTGTTCTTAGTTGTTTTCTTCGTTTTGATCTAAAAATTTTAAGTTTGGTGTCATTTTATTGTTTTTCTCTTTCCTCATTAAATTCAAAAATATCTTTTCTCTTTATTTTAATTGAATTTTCGAATTTTCCTTTTAAAAATTCAGATTTTTATTTTAAAACTTTTTTATCTTTCTTATCTTAGTTTTAAATTTCAAAATTCAAATATTTTTCAAAAATCATATCTTTTTCAAAATCTTATCTTATCTTATTTCAAAAATCAAATTTCAAATTTCAATATTTAATTTCCAAAATTCAAAATTCAAATTTCAAAATTTAAATCTTTATCTTATATTATTAACTTTTTCAAAATTCAGAATTCAAAATTTAAAATTCAAATTTCAAATTTCAAATTTCAAATTTCAAATTTCAAATTTCAAAATTTAAAATTCAAAAAAATCAAAATTCAAAATTTAAAATTCAAATTTCAAATTTCAAAATTTTAAATTTCAAAATTCAAATTTTAAAATTTAAAATTCAAAATTCAAAATTTAATTTTTTCAAATTCAAAATTTAAATTTCAATAACTTTTTAATTTAAAATTGTTTTTATTTTCATTTTTAATTTTTATTTGTTATTATGAGTTCTCACCCCCATCGCTTTGAGTTTGGTTCTAATGTTGTTGTAAGGAATGGAAGCTATAACAGGAACATGCATCAAGGTCAGAACAATCAGAGATGGATGGAGCCACGAGGATCTGATCAACCCTTTAGGCAACAACACCTTCCAAACTACCATGGACAACGACCCTTTACCAATGCATGTCGAGACAATAGTTATGGTGGACCCCCTTGTAATTACCGACAAGCCCCATCATACGCCTATAAACCACCTCCTCAACATAGCTTTGAACCACCATACTCACAAGCCACCTATAACCATTCACCTCCATATGACCCTAATCCTTATCCACCACACCAACCACCATATGAACTACACCCAGAACCACCACCTCAATATTCACCATCTCCATATCTTTATCAAGAAAAACCACCCTCCTATTATGAACCCTTTCTCCAAAATAATGAACCCTCCTATCCACCCCAACCTCCATTGGATAACAACGCCCTTAGTGTTATTCTTCAAGGGCAAAAAGAGATGAATAAGAGTGTGCTAAATTTCGTGGCCGCCTTAGGCGAGTTAATAAATCGATTAGCTTTCCAACGTTCGGACACTTAAGGAACTCCCATGGCTTCATGTGGAGAATCTACTAAAGAACGCAGCATGAAGGAGAAGCTAGAAACTCCGGTGGACAGTGAGCAGCATGAATTTGTATTGGAACAATTGGAGGAAGCCGTAATCATTGAAAAGGAAGAAGTGGTCGAAGACTTAGGAGATGCGGAACGTCCATGGAAAAGTCCAGTCATAGAACCTCCTTCCAAGACATTTGAATTTGATGCCAAAGAGGGTGTACAACCTCCAAGGCATATCATAGCTATAGATTTTGAAGAGGTTGATCAGGCGATGGAAATTAAAGAAGAAGAAGCATAACCTCCCATGCCCTTCGTAAGTAATGAAGAAGAGATTGAATTGGAAGAAAGCTACCAAGAGGAAGAGGTTGAAATTGAAGAAGTTTGCAAAGAGGTGGAAGTTGTCAAAGAGCACAAGGGAGTGGAGCTTGAAATCACCTTGCCAAAGTTATTGGAGACCTCTCCGCTTAAGTCACCATCATCCTTCACAACATTCAAGTGGGTAAAATTCATATCCCTTAGCTTTCTCATCCCACTTGAATATGGTTTACTTGAGACAGATGGTCAACTTAGAGCTCTTTGTGGCTATAAGAGTAAGAGGGAGATGGTTAGTGGTAAGAATTGTCATGCAAGCTTCAATATGGTTGCATGCTCCAAACTGAAGTATCATGGTTGGAAGAATATGAAATTGTATGGATCTAGGAAGCTGTTTGGATGCCTCAGTGAGAATTCAGATTGCTTACCACCCAGTTGGAACAAAGATGGTCAACAAGAAGACGGGTGCAAAGGCAAGGTCTGGGACCCCGGAATTCAGTCTAGAAATCAACACTCTTGGGGCCTTGTCACTTGCTTTACCTTGCTTGAAGGCTTTCTGCACCTAGTTTGGGATCCCGAAGGCCATTGGAATTACAAACATTGGTGGAGATTCCTGGATGAGTTCAAGCACAAGCCGCCATGACAAGGAGCTCACCAATTGTCCAACTTAAGGACTTTAACTAAAAGTGCTAGGTGGGAGACAACCCACCATGGTATGATCGTTCCTTTTTCAATTTTAATTTTATTTTATTTTGTTTGTTTTTAAGTTTTATTCTATTTTATTGAACCTGGAATTATTCATAACATCCATATCAGCACTGCATTTTGCATTCTGCATTTTTCATGTATATAAAAAAAATCGCACACGACGCGCGAGCGTCGCTGACGCGTACGTGTCACTTGTGCATGCGACAAAATAAGGGATTGAACAGAAAGTCACGCGGGAGCGTGGCTGGAAGCGTGCCTTTGGCACCAACGCATCCAAGCGAATCGTTTGTGAAAATAGATCTCCACGCGTGCGCGTCACCCACGCGCACGCAGCACAAAGTGACCCACGCGTACGCGTCCCTGACGTGGGCGCGTCCTTTTGCTTCCAAGACCACTCACGCGTACGCGTGGGCGACGCTTACGCGTCACATGGTTAATGCAATTTTCGTGCGCACGCGTGCCCTACGCGTGCGCGTCGCATTCCATTTTCAATTTATTTCCCTCTTCTTCTATCTTCTCTACTTCTTTCTTTTTCGTACCCTCTTCTTCTTCATTCCTTTACACTCTCATCCATACCCTCTTTCATTCTATTTTCTTTATTGCATTTACATATTTTCATTCATTGCATTTTTTTCATTTTGTGCATATTTTTATTTTCTTTTCTAAAATTATTATTTTTCTATTGGTGTTAAAAATTTAATTGGGTAATTATTTTCTTGTGAGTTATTAAAGGAATTGTTTGACAAATATATATTACTTTTTAAAGGGTTGATTGCATGTTCAATTTAATACATTCAATAACTTATTTACCATGCATGCTATGTATTTGTGAAAACGCCCGTATGGCATTGTGCACTATTTTTAGATTTCTTTTATTCTACTACTCTAAATGCTTGCTTTTTACAAAACCCTTTTTTATTACTTAAATATAATTGATATTACAAACATGTTATTAGTTTGAAAGACTTGGTAATCTAACTTGGACATTGAATGCTTGATCTATGCTACTCATGCCTTTGCCAGCATGCCAATAAACATCTTGCATTTAATTGTCATTACATGCACTTGCTATATTTCCATTAATGAACTTTTCACATGTAGTCATGACCATGTGTTAACGTCATTCTTCTTTATTGTGCATTGATTACCACCTCTCCCGCTCTCTTCCTTACTCTAACCCTTAGCTTTAAAAGTTACTTTCTTTTTCCCTTTTCAGGATGGCCACCAAGAAGAGTAAAGAGAAAGCTACTCCCAAACCATCGGCAAGGAAAGGAACAAAAAGAGCCCCAGCTGAGGAACCGCAACCCCCATCCACTTGTACATCTTAGCATGCACCGAGGACGGTGCAATCTTTAAGTGTGGGGAGGTCGATACCGATCTCCATGGGTTAGTTACTCTTCTATCTCAACACCAATGGTTTATTTTCCTTGTTAGTTGTTGCATTTGCATGTTTGATTGCATGATTATTTGATTTTGTGCATATTTTACCACTTGGTTGAAGTAATATTTTCTTTTTTAAGAAACCTTTTAGAGCATTTCACTAATTTGAATAAAATTTAATGTTAAACTTGTTTGAAGAAATATTATACTGGAACATGGTTTAGATCTTGAACACACAAAACTTGTGAGATTTTGAGCCTATTTGATTGGTTGCATTTTATCAACCAAAATTTTGTTTTTGGTGTGTGTTGTTCTCTCTAAAATTGTGATCTTTGTCTTGCTTAATTCTATATTTCCATTATTTGATGTATCCATACACTTACATGATTGATGCCTTTGTTTCACTGAGCTTACATACCCATATGGCCTTACCCTTTCATTATTCTTTGCAAACCAATGTTGAGCCTATTATACCCCTTTGTTCTTTACTTTAGCACATCATTAACTCTAAGCGAAAAACAATAATGTCCTTAATTTGAATCTTTGGTTAGCTTAGACTAGTGAGAGTGCTCATGAATTAAGTGTGGGGAAGTTGAATTTGGAAACATTTGGTTTGAGAATTGAGTATGTTAGAATTTTCTGAAAATGTGAAAGAAATGTTTAGGACATGATTCATGCATCCAATAATTTAATCATATGCATTGAGAAAAATAAAAAAAAAGAAAAATATATATATATAAAAAAGAGAGAAAAAGAAAAGAAAAAGAGCAAATAATAAAAAGGGGACAAAATGCCCCAAAGTAAATGGTGAAAGCAATGCATATGTACTGTACTTGAAATTAGGATGCATGAATATGTGGAAAACATAATTAATGGATAGTTAGATTTTGTATTGTAATTACATGGATTGTCTCAAGTTAGGTGGGAAAAGTTTAAGTTAATTAAGGATTCAGACTTTAGTCCACTTGGCCAAATACAATCCTACCTTGACCCTAACCCCATTACAACCCTTAAAAGACCTCTTGATATGTGTATTTATGCATCAAATTAGTGTTGATTGTTAGATGAAGAGCAAGCCTTAGAAAGAAAGATTAGCAGAGAACTGAGAGATCGAACCTTAAACACCTGAGCGATTAGAGTGCATACACTTCCAGTGAGGGTTCGATACTTGATTCTTTGTTCCTGGCTTTCACGAGCTATTTTCTTTTGCAAGTTTACTTGTACTTCATTTTTGTGATTTGAATTAGTGAAATCCAGTTCATATTTGTTCTTGAAAGATTTATTTACTTTTAACCAAGTAGGTAGAAACATTTTGCATGTAGTTGCATTCATATAGATAGGTTGCATTTCATACTTTTTTACTTTCCCCATTCACTCTTATAGCTTCTCTTGAGCTTAGCATGAGGACATGCTAATGTTTAAGTGTGGGGAGGTTGATAAACCACTATTTTATGGTTTATCTTGTGCTCAATTGAGTGGATTTTATCAATCTTTCATACACTTATTCATATGATTTGCATGAGTTTACATTTTCCTTCCTGATTTTGTGCTATGATTGAAAACATGCTTCTTTGGTCTTAATTTTGATATGTTTAATCTTCTCTTATTACCATTCGATGTCTTGATATTTGTGTTAAGTATTTTCAGAGATTACAGGGCAGGAATGGCTTAGAGGATGGAAAGGAAGCATGCAAAAGTGGAAGGAATACAAGAAGTTGAAGGAACTGCAAAGCTGTCAGCCTGACCCTCTCGCACTAAAACGACCATAACTTGAGCTACAAAGGTCCAAATGACGCAGTTCTAGTTGCGTTGAAAAGCTAACATCCGGGGCTTCGTACCGATATATAGTTTGCCATAGCTGGCCCGAAGCCAGGTAATGCGAACACGTGGATCACGCGGACGCGTGACCTGGCAAAAATGCAATCCACGCAAGCGCGTGGACGACGCCTCCGCGTCACTTTGCCGCGACCTGAACGTAACAGAAATCACTGGGGGCAATTTCTGGGCTGTTTTTGACCCAGTTTTCGGCCCAGAAAACTCAGATTAGAGGCTATAAAGTAAGGGAATGCATCTATTCATAGAGAAGTCTTCCATTATTTACTTTTCATAATTTAGATGTAGTTTTTAGAGGGAAAGATTCTCTCCTCTCTCTTAAGTTTTAGGATTAGGATTCCTCTTAAAGGATTTAGGATTTCAACTTTCTCTCAAGTTCAATATTCCTTTTATATTTTTAATTATTCTAATGCTTTTATTCGTATCTGACTTATGTTACCAATTTGGCTTATGAACTCTTTATGTTTAGATTGATTTTCTCTTATTAATGCAATTGAGGAATTTCAGATTTATGATTCTTATTTAGCTTTTTATATTCTTGGCTTTAATTGATTAACTAGAGACTCTTGAGTTATCAAACTTATCGTGGTTGTTAATTGTTATTTTTGCTAATTGAATTGAATTCCCCTAACTCTAGTCCTTTCTTAGGAGTTGGCTAGGACATGAGGATCTAACTAATTAGTCCACTTGACTTTCCCTTGCTTTAGTAAAGGTTAACTAAGTGGGATTAAAACTCAATTCTCATCACCATCGATAAGGATAACTAGGATAGGACTTCCAAATTTTCATATCTTGCCAAGAGTTTATTTTATAGTTATTTATTTATTTTTCTTGTCATTTAAATTACCTGTTCCTTATTTTAAAAACCCTTGATTTACAAGACCCATAATCAATAATAAGAACACCTCCCTGCAATTCCTTGAGAAGACGACCTGAGGTTTAAATACTTCGGTTATCAATTTCTGTTGGTATAGAAGTTGTACTTACAATGCGATTATATTTCTCAATTTCTTTACCGATAGAAAAACCCGATCGTCAGAGGGCCCAAAGGAATAAAATTCCGGCCTAAGCGGCTAAACCAAGCTGTCCCTAACCATGTGCTTGTGGCGTGAAGGTGTCAAGTGAAAAGGTTGAGACTGAGCGGTTAAAGTCGTGATCCAAAGCAAAAAGAGTGTGCTTAAGAACCCTGGACACCTCTAATTGGGGACTCTAGTAAAGCTGAGTCACAATCTGAAAAGGTTCACCCAGTTATGTGTCTGTGGCATTTATGTATCCGGTGGTAATACTGGAAAACAAAGTACTTAGGGCCACGACCAAGACTCATAAAGTAGCTGTGTTCAAGAATCAACATACTGAACTAGGAGAATCAATAACACTATCTGGATTCTGAGTTCCTATAGATGCCAACCATTCTGAACTTCAAAGGATAAAGTGAGATGCCAAAACTGTTCAGAGGCAAAAAGCTACTAGTCCCGCTCATCTAATTGGAGCTAAGATTCATTGATATTTTGGAATTTATAGTATATTCTCTTCTTTTTATCCTATTTGATTTTCAGTTGCTTGGGGACTGATACAAAAATTGTTGTGGGTAAGGAATTTCACAAAATATTTACGTTGCAAGTATAGCTCCAAACCAACAAACATCTCTCGTATCAAATTAAATTTAGGTTGTCACATGTACAAACCCCAAATAAGAATTAACCGGAGTATTTGGACTCCGGGTCGTCTCACGAGGAATTGCAATGAAGTGAATGATTATTGGCTATGAAGTATGTTTTGGGGTTTTTGATAGGAGACATGAAAAGTAAATGGAAATGAAGATAACTAACAACTAAAGAGGTCTTGGCAAAGATTGGTGGTCAAGGATCTATATCCTAATCACTAACCACAACATGAGAATTGGCAAGGATCAACCCCACTAAGTTAACCCCTAACTAATAGTAGAGAAAAGTCAAGTGAGCTATATCAATCCAAGTCCATAAGTCCTAGTTCTACACCTAATCAATTGGTGAGATCTAGCATTAATGGCTCCCAATCGTCAATCACTTGGATATTAGTGACTCAAGAGTTCCTAAGTTACCTTCCCAAGCCAAGAGTACTAAAATTCTACTCTAAAATCCAACCAAGTATTTCATCAAATACTTGGAAGGCATAAAAGGAAAACATACTAAAATAGCAAGGAAAGTAAATCTACACTACTCAATTGCAAGGAATTAAACAACAACAAAACCAAATCAACAATAAGGGAACATGAATCATAAATTGCATTGAATTGAAAATAAAAGAACAAAAATGCATCAACATAAAAGTAGAGAATTACATGAATTAAATATAAAACTAGAAAGAGGAAGGGTAGAAGAAGAAGAGTTGCAAAAGGAAGAGTAAATCAAAGCATGAATTAAACCTAGATCTAAGATGAAAATATCCTAAGAACCCTAATTCTAGAGAGAAGAGGGAGCTTCTCTCTCTAGAAACTAAACTACATGATGCTACACTACAAACAATTGCTCTCCCTTTGCCTAAGCTTAAATTCTGCATGAAATAGCATTAGAAATGAGTTGGGTTGGGCCCAAAGTGCTTCAGAACTTGCTGGGGGCGATTTCACTTTAGTGGGCCATGGATAGCATCGGTGCGCACGCGTACATGGCACGTGCGCGCCCCTAAATGCAAAGTAACATATGGCAAATTTTATATCATTTTGAAGCCCCAGATGTTAGCTTTCCAACACAACTGAAACCGCCTCATTTGGACCTCTGTAGCTCAAGTTATGGTCGATTGAGTGCGAAGAGGTCGGACTTGACAGCTTTACAGTTCCTTCATTTCTTCATGAGTTCTCCCACTTTGCATGCTTTTCTCAACACTTCTTCCATCTAATACTTGCCTTATGAACCTGAAATCACTCAACAAACATATCAAGGCATCGAATGGAATTAAAGTGAGTTAAATTTAGCTATTTTAAGGCCTAAAAAGCATGTTTTCACATTTAAGCACAAATCAAGGGAGAATTACAAAACCATGCTATTTCATTGAATAAATGTGAGAAAAGGTGATAAAATCACCCAAATTAAGCACAAGATAAACCACAAAATTGGGGTTTATCAAATCTCCCCACACTTAAACTAAGCATGTCCTCATGCTAGAATCAAGAAATAAGCAAAGGGGTATCAACATTTATTCAATGCAAACTAACTAAATGCAATCTATCTATATGCAATCTATCTATATGAATGCATCCACTTGGTCAAAACAAGTCAACTTCCAAGAAAAAATATTCAAGTACAAGGGCTAAAGCCATAGCAGTCAAATCAAACCCACAATTAAATTGAATTGTTAAAAAGATTTTACAAACTTGCAAGAAAAGAGATGATCATGGGTGGAAACATGTAATTGAGTAATCGAACCCTCACCGGATGTGTATCCGCTCTAGTCACTCAAGTGTATGGGGTTGATTCACTCAATTCTCCCCTAATCATGTTTTCCAAGATTTATTTTTCATCTAACAATCAACAATTATTTCATGCATGCATACAAATATCATGAGGACTTCCCATAGGTTGTAATGGGGTTAGGGTCAAGGTAGGATGCATATGGTCAAGTGGGCTTGAGATTTGAATCTTTGATTAACTTAAACTTTCCACCTAACCTATGACAACCTATACAATTCTAAACAAACCTAACTACCCATTCTTCATTTTTTCACACACTCATGCATTCTCTTTTTGATCACCACCCATATGCATTGACTTTTATTGAACCTTGCTTTGGGGCATTTTGTCCCCTTTTTATTGTAATTCTTTGTCTTTCTTTTTCTATTTCTATTATTTATTATTTTTTCCTTTTTTTTATTATTATTATTTTTTTCATTAAATTTTTTTCTTTTCACAAGAACATCAATGCATATGTTTTACACATGATTAATACATGAGTATGTACCCAATTCCCAAGATTCTCAACACAAATACAAAAACACACTTTTATCTCTACCCAATGTTTCTAACTTTCCCAACCCAGATGATACACACCCTCACTAGCCTAAGCTAATCAAAGATCCAAATTAAGGACATTTATTGTTTTTCACTTATGGGTCGTGATGTGCTAACATTAAGAACAAAAGGGATTAAATAGGCTCAAAATTGGCTAACAATGGTTGATGAAGGGTAGGCTATTTGGGTAAGTGAGTTAAATAAAATAATGGCCTCAATCACATAAATGCATGTATACATGGAATAATGGACATAAAGAATAAAAAAAAATCAAAGATTACAATCATAGAAAGAGAATGATGCACACAAGAATGAAAATAAGTGTTTATAAGATGTAACCACACCATAAGGCTCAAAACTCACATGCTTGTGTTCTTAGCTCAAAAACCATGTTCCAAAATACATTCTTCAAGCAAGTTCTAAAAAAAATTTCAATCAATTGGGGTGCCTTATAGATTAAATCCTTGGAAAATATCATGATTTTGACTAAGCTTAATATATACATATGCAAAATAAGAAAATGCAACTAAAAATCCTAAAATGAAATGCAAAAGTGTTGGGATTAGAAACTTGTCACCCAAAAATGCCGAGCGGTCGGACGACCTCCCCACACTTAAAAGTTTGCACCGTCCTCGGTGCATCCAAAGATGAGCAAGAGGGTACGGCGACTTTCCTAGTTGCTACATTCAATTGGTAGGTCAAACGGTTGCTGCGTGTTCTTTCTCTCGCTTCCATTTTTGCTTATGGTGCATCAATCATGAAAAATAAAATAGACACCGTAAGATGAAAACATACAAAAGCTAGGAAGCGTGAATTATTGGAATGAGGTAAATCAATAGAATTGAGTGGGTGAATTGGTGTGACATTGATGAAAAATAGGTATGTGGATTCTAAAATTGCGCGCAGTTTAGAACATACACATGCTAGTATAAAAAGCTATGTCACATTTACACAAAAGAAAGCATACACTTCACTCATTCTAGTGTGCTTGAGATACTTTAAAAGACTTGTAGGTTAGGACAACCAAACAAGTAGTGAAGAAGCATAAAAGCATTCAAGCAAAAATCAAGTAATTGTGAAATTGGATAGTGCATGGACATTGATTGATGTGTAAGTGAATTTTGTGAACAAAATGGTTTAAAGAGCTCACACATCAAACAATGACACTTATTGAAGTTGTTGCAACACCTAAGTGACATAGAGGTGGAACATATGGATGCTATGGAACTTAGGAAAAATGATATAGAAGTCAAAAATCAATCACATAGCAAGCATGGTCCACAATGCTTAGAATGCTCAAAAATATGTCGCTAGGTAAGCTTTCGGTCCGATTTCACAACTCTACAATCTCAATGCATGAAATAAGTGATGTGAATAAGGGTAAACCATAAACAAGCATCACCTAAAAAAAAATGCAATGATAATATACAATTGCCCTACAATAGATGATGAATGCATGGCGGCCAAAACATGCAATTCAAAGAGGTAAGATGCATGAAGGCAATGTAACAAGTACTTGGTATTCAAAAGTGTTGAACATGAAAAATTCCAAACTAAGTAACCAAATACAACCTCAATGAAGAAATCCAACAAGTACAATTAACAATAATGATGTTAAACTAACATCCTATCAACAAGCAGCAGCAGTAAACAGTAAACAAGATTAGTAATCCAACACTTATAATGGAAAACAAAAATTAAACTAACTAACTAACTAAAAGAAATGGTGTTACATGATATTTGGTAGTGTTGGATGATGTTGGAAGGGTGGAAAGAGAAGAGAAGAAGGAAAAAAATGGAAAGAGGAGAAGAAAAGAAGTGTATTGAAAGAAGGGCATCCACGCGTACGCGTGCATGGCGCGCGCGCGGGGATGGTGGTGCAACGGAAGTGGCGCGTACGCGTACATGGCGCGTCCGCGTCGATGGCTTATTTTGAGAGGAGCGCGTACGCGCAAGGTACACGTGCGCGTGCCTTGGGCACAAAGTTGGCACACTTCAGGCACAACTCTTGGGTGAATGTATGGAGGGGGGAAAATTCAATCCACGCGTACGCGTATATGACGCGTGCGCGTGGATGGCTGAAATTGCTTGATTCACGCGTACGCGTGGAGTGCGCGTGCGCGTGGATAGTGCTCTGTTTTTTTCAAAAAATTTTCTATATTTTTGCACCAAACCAAGCATTCCAAACCTCCAAACAGCTACCAAAGCATCATAAAACCTTATTTAACCTACTAGACTCCCAAATAAACTCAACTAAGCAATCAAAACATGAAATTAAACCTAAATTACCAATATTTACAAAGAAGAAAAGGAAAAGATATTACCATGGTGGGGTGTCTCCCACCTAGCACTTTTGTTTATTGTCCTTAAGTTAGACTTATGGGGAACTCCTCATCAAGGTGGCTTGTGCTTGAAGCTATCCTTGAACATCCACCAATGCTTAAGTCTCCAATAAGCTCCATTCTTCAATTTTAATATCTTCAAGCTTTGATGGAGTTCTTCACAAACCATGAGCTCCCAAATTTGATTCTCCTTGTGCGATCCGGAATCCCACACTTTGTTTTGACACCCATCTTCAAATTGATCATCATGATTCCAATTGGGTGGCATGACCTTAGAATTCTCAATTAAGAATCCAAACATTCTCTTAGACCCATTCTATTTGGTTCTACACCAACCATTGCCATTCAACTTTGAGCATGCAACCATCATGAACTTAGAGTGATGTGTCCAACCACTACACAACTCTCTCTTACTCTTAACTCCACAAAGAGATCTAAGTTGACCATCATTTTCAATCAAACCATATTCAAGTGGGAAAGTAAAGATTAGAGATAAGAATTTTACCCACTTGAATGTTGTGTAAGATGGTGACTTAGGAAAGGGTGGTCCCAATGATCTTGCAAGCTCCACTCCCTTGTACTCTTCCTTGATTACCTCCACCTCTTTACAACTTTCCTCAACTTCAACCTCTTCCTTTTGGTGGCTCTCTTCCAATTCAATCTTTTCTTCATTGCTTACCAAGGGCATGGGAGGTTGTGCATCTTCTTCTTTGATCTCAATTTCAAGCCCAATGGGAGAGGATTCAATTGTAGATAGGAACTCCTCAATGATTGAATCTATCTCTTGATCAACCTCTTCAAAGTTTTCAATCATGATATGCCTTGGAGGTTGTAAACCCTTCTCAAAATCAACATCAAGCATCTTGGAAGAGGACTCTATAATGCTACATTCCCATGGACTTCCTACATCTCCTAAGTCTTCAGCCACTTCTTCCGCCTCATTTATCTCAACTTCTTCCCCTTGTGACAATTCTTGCTTCAACTCCTCTTCTTTACCTTGAAGATCTAAGCTCACTCCCTCACTATGCTCCTTAATTGCTTCTCCACATTCAACAACGGAAGTTCCTTGATCGCATAGGCTTAGGCGGGAGGAGACCATATTGCTAACGGCTTCCGCTAGGATAGCCATCTTGGCTTCTAGCTCCTTAAACTCCTTTTGGTTCTCTTCTTGCCTTCGAATATAAAGATTAACACATTCTTGGAGAGGATCATCCATTGGAGGTGGTGTGGAAAAAGAAGGTTCATTGTTTGGGAAGGAAGTTTCATAATTGGAAGTTGGTTCATCTTGGTAAGAGTATGGAGATGGTGTATATTGAGGTGGTTCTTGAGAGTAATTGTGTTGGAATGGTGGTGGTTCCATGTGTGGTTCATATGGTTTATAGGGTGGTTGGTATGGTGGATAAAAATTAGGGTCATAATGAGGTGTTTGGTGGTAGGGAGCTTGCGAGTAAGGTGGTTCAAAATTAGGTTGAGGGGGTGGTTCATAGGCATGTGGTGGTGGTTGTTGACAATCACAATAAGAGTCACCATATCCATTAGATTGATATGAATTAGGATTAGAATTATACCCATAAGAAACCGGAGGGGGTTGTTGCCAATAAGGTTGATCAATCCTTTGAGGCTCCCTCCATCTTTGATTGTTCCATCCTTAATGCACATCCTCATTGTAGCTTCCATTCCCTACAACATAATTTGAGCCAAACTCATAGCCAAAGTGAGGATGAGAATTCATAATAGCAAATAAAAACAAAAGCTAACAAAAATAAGCAACAAAGTCCTAAAACTAACAAAAACTAACAAATAAGCAAAAGGCAAACATATTCACAATATATACAATAGCCAATAATATAACACCATTGCAACTTCCTGGCAACGGCGCCATTAATTTGATACAAAAATTGTTGTGGGTAAGGAATTTCACAAAATATTTACGTTGCAAGTATAGCTCCAAACCAACAAACATCTCTCGCATCAAATTAAATTTAGGTTGTCACATGTACAAACCCCAAATAAGAATTAACCGGAGTATTTGGACTCCGGGTCGTCTCACGAGGAATTGCAATGAAGTGAATGATTATTGGCTATGAAGTATATTTTGGGGTTTTTGATAGGAGACATGAAAAGTAAATGGAAATGAAGACAACTAACAACTAAAGAGGTCTTGGCAAAGATTGGTGGTCAAGGATCTCTATCCTAATCACTAACCACAACATGAGAATTGGCAAGGATCAACCCCACTAAGTTAACCCCTAACTAATAGTAGAGAAAAGTCAAGTGAGCTATATCAATCCAAGTCCATAAGTCCTAGTTCTACACCTAATCAATTGGTGAGATCTAGCATTAATGGCTCCCAATCGTCAATCACTTGGACATTAGTGACTCAAGAGTTCCTAAGTTACCTTCCCAAGCCAAGAGCACTAAAATTCTACTCTAAAATTCAACCAAGCATTTCATCAAACACTTGGAAGGCATAAAAGGAAACATACTAAAATAGCAAGGAAAGTAAATCTACACTACTCAATTGCAAGGAATTAAACAACAACAAAACCAAATCAACAATAAGGGAACATGAATCATAAATTGCATTGAATTGAAAATAGAAGAACAAAAATGCATCAACATAAAAGTAGAGAATTACATGAATTAAATACAAAACTAGAAAGAGGAAGGGTAGAAGAAGAAGAGTAAATCAAAGCATGAATTAAACCTAGATCTAAGATGGAAATATCCTAAGAACCCTAATTCTAGAGAGAAGAGTGAGCTTCTCTCTCTAGAAACTAAACTACATGATGCTACACTACAAAAAATTTCTCCCCCTTTGCCCAAGCTTGAATTCTGCATGAAATAGCATTAGAAATGAGTTGGGTTGGGCCCAAAGTGCTTCAGAAATCGCTGGGGGCGATTTCACTTTAGTGGGCCACAGACAGCATCAGCGCGCACGCGTACATGGCGCATGCGTGCCCCTAAACGCAAAGTAACATATGGCAAATTTTATATCATTTTTAAGCCCCGAATGTTATATTTCCAACGCAACTAGAATCACCTCAATTGGACCTCTGTAGCTCAAGTTATGGTCGATTGAGTGCGAAGAGGTCGGACTTGACAGCTTTACGGTTCCTTCATTTCTTCATGAGTTCTCCCACTTTGCATGCTTTTCTCCTCACTTCTTCCATCCAATACTTGCCTTATGAACCTGAAATCACTCAACAAACATATCAAGGCATCGAATGGAATTAAAGTGAGTTAAATTTAGCTATTTTAAGGCCTAAAAAATATATTTTCACATTTAAGCACAAATCAAGGGAGAATTACAAAACCATGCTATTTCATTGAATAAATGTGAGAAAAGGTGATAAAATCACCCAAATTAAGCACAAGATAAACCAAAAAATTGGGGTTTATTAGGAACAAGCAACAATTTAAGTTTGGTGTTGTGATGAGCGGATAATTTATACACTTTTTGGCATTGTTTTTAGGTAGTTTTTTAGTATGATTTAGTTAGTTTTTACTATGTTTTTATTAGCTTTTATGCAAAATTCACATTTCTGGACTTTACTATGAGTTTATGTGTTTTTCTTTGATTTCAGGTATTTTCTGGCTGAAATTGAGGGACCTGAGCAAAAATCTGATTCAGAGGCTGAAAAAGGATTGCAGATGCTGTTGGATTCTGACCTCCCTGCACTCGAAATGGATTTTCTAGAGCTACAGAAACCCAATTGGCGCGCTCTTAATTGCATTGGAAAGTAGACATCCAGGGATTTCAAGCAATATATAATAGTCTATACTTTTTCCGAGTTTTGATGATGCAAACTGGCGTTCAAACGCCAACTTCCTGCCCTATTCTGAAGTTAAACGCCAGAAACAGGTTACAAACCAGAGTTAAACGCCACAAACAGGTTGCAACCTGGCCTTTAACTCCAAGAGAAGCCTTTACACGTGTAAAGCTCAATGCTCAGCCCAAGCACACACCAAGTGGGCCCCGGAAGTGGATTTCTGCACTATCTGCACTTAGTTACTTATTTTCTGTAACCCTAGCTACTAGTTTAGTATAAAAACAACTTTTAGAGACTTACTATGTACCTCATGACACTTCACATCTGAATTTTGTATCCTCTACGGCATGAGTCTCTAAACTCCATGGTTGGGAGTGAGGAGCTCTGCTGTGTCTCGATGGATTAATGCAATTACTTCTGTTTTCTATTCAATTACCCTTGTTTCTGTTCTAAGATACTCGCTCGTACTTAACCATGATGAATGTGATGATCCGTGACACTCATCACCATTCTCAACCTATGAACGCGTGCCTGACAACCACTTCCATTCTACCTTAGATTGAGTGTGTATCTCCTTGATTCCTGGTTCACGTGTTTGATTACATCTCCTGACAACAGAGCATTCAAATCCGTGAGATCAGAGTCTTCGTGGTATAGGCTAGAATTATTGGCGGTCATTCCTGAGATCCAGAAAGTATAAATCTTGTCTGTGATATTCCGAGTAGGATCTGGGATGGGATGACTGTGACGAGCTTCAAACTCACGAGTGTTGGGCATAGTGACAGACGCAAAAGGATCAATGGATCCTATTCCAACATGAGTGAGAACCGACAGATGATTAACCGTGCGGTGACAGCGCATTTGGACCATTTTCACTGAGAGGACGGATGGTAGCCATTGACAACGGTGATCCACCAACATACAGCTTGTCATGGAAGGAGCTTTGCGTGCGTGAAAAAGAAGACAGTAGGAAAGCAGAGATCCCGAGGATAGAGCATCTCCAAAACCTCAACCTGTTCTCCATTACTGCATAACAAGTATTATTTATTTTATGTTATTTACTCTTCATAAATACAATCACTCTTATCATTAATTTCCTAACTAAGAGTTACAAAATAACCATAGCTTGCTTCAAGCCGACAATCTCCGTGAGATCGACCCTTACTCACGTAAGGTATTACTTAGATGACCCAGTGCACTTGCTGGTTAGTGGTACGAGTTGTGAAAAGTGTGATTTACAATTTCGTGCACCAGTGAGCATCTTATCTATCTTTTCCTTGTGAATTTGCACTTGAATTGCTAAGTTTAATTAAAATTTAAATATCTTTTAGCCACTATGGATGCTACTTTGAGTTGTGCACAATTCTATTTATTTCAGGTAGCATTTGGATGGATTTGACGGAGTTTTGTAGTAGAAAAGGGAGAAAGCAAATGATGCTGTCAATCCTGACCTTCTTGCACTCAAATAGGAATAACTTGAGCTACAGAGGTCCAATTGACATGATTCCAGCGGCATTGGAAATCTAACTTCTAGGATTTTCCAACGATATATAATAGTGCATACTTCTTCTCCAGAAACCTCTGTCTCCTCTACGTTGAACTTGGCCCCTACCAAGTTCAGCGTGGAACTTGAAAGCTCCCAGGGAAGCACACACCACATCCCACGTTGAACTTGGAAAAAGCTAAGTTCAGCGTGGACTCAAAGGGAAACAAGCAAAACACTGCTGCCTCCTCCACACTGAACTTGGGAATTTCCAAGTTCAGCGTTGATCCGAATGCCCCAAGTGGTCCCCAAGCACTCATACAAAGCTACGCTGAAATTAATTAATTTTGATTCAACTTTTATTTTATTTACAATTAGAAAAAGATATTATTTTAGTTTTAGAAAATATATTTTACATTAATTAGGATTAGATATAAAAGGGAAAAGAATCATCCCTTGGGGCTTCGCTCTTCTCTTCTACCTCATTCCGCAATTTACAGTTTTTTCAGAATCCTTATTTTCTCTTTGAACCATGAGCAACAAAACCTCCATTGTTAAGGTTAGGATCTCTATCTATTGTATGGATTGATACTATTATTTTTCTATTTTAATTCATGTACTGATTTATATTTCAAAAATTGTTTTCGTTCTTTATCTTATGAATTTGGGTGGAACGGAAGTATGACCCTTGTTCTAATTGAGTTCTTGTATAACTTGAAAAAGCTCTTTACTCGAACAACAACTTGAAAACATATTCTCCTAAATTTCTAATTATCTGGACTTAACAGGATACGTAATATATAATCCTCTTATATTTGGGTAATTAAGATTTTTGTGGCATATAAACTAGAATTGAACTTCATCCTCTAATTGGAATTAAGTGACCTAGGAATTGGCGGTTGATGAAAGTTAGAGTAGATTAAGAAGGTCTAAGGAATTAGGGCTTAGTCATATATAGTTTGCCATGAATTGAATCTTGCATGATTAAAATAGTTAGTAAGAAAAGTCAATTCGAAAAATAGATAACTCTGAAGCCTTAACTGTTTCTCCATATATTATTCACAACTCGTTTATTGCTTGCTTTCTAATTTACTGAATTTACTATTTAATGCTTTTGAACTCTTAAACACCATTTTCTGCTTGTCTAGCTAAGTAAATTAATCAACCATTGTTGCTTAGTCCATCAATCCTCATAGGATCGACCCTCACTCACTTGAGGTATTACTTGGTACGACCCGGTGCACTTGCCGGTTAGTTTGTGGTTATAAATTCCGCACCAATTTTACTTGGATTTATTAGAGGCATTTTATATACCATCATTTAGACGGAATTTAGTTTCTGTTTCTCGTTTGGACAAATCAGGTTATTTTTGTTTGTTCGGAAACAATAAAGTCAGTCTCTTTTATAATTCGAATAATATTTTCTCTGGTCATTTGGTGATAATCTATATAGGCTTTATTTGAATTCCTATAATAATTAAATACTGCAATCAGGTACAAAATGAAAACTAAATAAAAATTCGGCATTATTATGGCACAAATGCCTAGGTCACTGATGGGCAGAAAAATTGCCGATTAAGAATTTATAATAAGAACAGCGTTGCAAGTATAGTTCTTAACCGACGAAAATTTTGCTTATCAATTTAAAAGAGTTGTCACAATTTAAGAATAAAATACTGGGAGTAGAATTCCCAGGTCGTCTCCCAACGAGTTGACAAAAGAGTGCAAGTTATTGGTCAGGAATTTTCTGAGAAATTTTAGAGTTGGAGGACGGAAGAATAAAATGATTATTAATTAAAGCAATAGTTACAAGAGGTTTTATATATTTGAATTAAAAAGTCTTGACTGGGAGAAGATTAATTGGAAGTTCTATGCTTGTTGAATTTTCCCAAGTGTAATGGTAAGAGGTTGTTGTTTCTACTTAGTTATCCCTTACTGAATAAAGGAAAGTCAAGTAACTGAACCAACTCTGATTCACAAGTCCTAATCCTCTCCTATGGAAGGATTAGCGTTAGTGACTAGAGAGTCAGCCAACAACTTTCAATTACCAATTAACACTTGAGTATTCTAACTCAAGGGTCTCCTATTAATCCACTCCCAAGTCAAGTTGGGAGTCTACTCCATTGACATGAATGCCATTTTCATAAACATATAAAGGGAATGAAAAGAAGACATGGTAATTCAAACAAAGTAATAACAGAAAATTAATTAAAAGTAAAAATAATTCTTTGCATTAATAAATTCCAAAATCGAAGATATCCATATGTAACTCTGAACAAAGTGAATGAAAAGTAAAAGAGTAAGGAAATAGGAAAGCAAACTGTAATGATAGAGACTTCAAACGGAGGTAGTAACTCTTCTCAATATCCAATCTAAAAGCATAAAACTAAAAAATCTATGAATGTGAAGAACCCTAGAGGAAGTAGTAGTTTTTTTTTTCTAAGATTCAAAATCTAAAGCTAAAAACTAAATGAATGAGAATGTGTGTTGAATCTCTGCTTGTCCCCCGGCTCTAGTCTGTGTTTCTAGGCCAAAAACTAGGTCCAAAACCAGCCCAAAATCGCCCCCATCGTCTTCTGCGATTTCTGCACGTGGCGCACGTCACGCGTACGCGTCAGTCACGCATACGCGTCGATGGTCCTCTTCGCGTGTCATGCGTACGCATCAGTCACGCACACGCATCGCTGAGCAATTTTGCTTGTCACGCGTCAGTTACGCGTACGCGTCGCTGTGAAAAGCTTCAAGTCATGCGCACGCGTGAGCCATGCGCGCCCGTCGATCCTCGTTGGTCATCTCTTTTATTTCTTGTGTTCCTTCCATTTTCGCAAGCTTCCTCTCCATCCTCTAAGCCATTCCTGCCCTATATAGCCTGAAAACACTTAACACACAAATCACGGCATCGAATGGTATAAAGAGGAATTAAAAATACACAATTTAAAGGCTTAGGAAGCAAGTTTTTAATCATAGAACAAAATTGGGAAGGATTTGTAAAACCATGCAAATTGTATGAATAAGTGTGCAAAGAGTTGATAGAAACCACTCAATTTAGCACAAGATAAACCATAAAATAGTGGTTTATCAATCTCCCCACACTTAAACATTAGCATATCCTCATGTTAAGTTCAAGGAGACCAAACGAATGAATGGGGAAAGTAAGACTCATGCAATGCAGCCTATGTAAATGAATGTAACTATATACTAAGATGCTTTTACCTACTTGGTTAAAAGTAAACAAGTTCTTCAAGACAAACATAAATCAGATTTTACTAATTCAAATCACACAATAAAAGACAGGTAAACGTGTAAGAAGATAGCTCATGAAAGCAGGGAACATAGAATCAAGCATTGAACCCTCACTGGAAGTGTATATGCACTCTAATTGCTCAAGTGTCTATGGTTAATCCACTCTACCTTTCTCTAGTCATGCTTTCTAAAACTTTGTTCTTCATCTAACCAATCAACAGATATTTAGTGTACAAATGCAAACATCATGAGGTCTTTTCAAGGTTGTAATGGGGCTAATGTAAGGGTGAGGATATATGTATGGCCAAGTGAGCTATAATATGAATCTTTGACTAATCTAAGTTCTCACCTAACACACACACACACACTCTATATAATTCTAAAATCATGCCTATCTATCCAAAAACCCACTTTTCCATCACATACTCATGTATCAATTTTTAATTCCACCATATATGCATTGATCTTTTTATTGGACTTAACATTGGGGTAATTTTGTCCCCTATTCATAAGTATTTTTTGTTTTTTTTATTTCTCTTTTTTTTCTTATTATTATTATTATTATTATTATTATTATTATTATTATTATTATTATTATTATTATTATTATTATTATTATTATTATTATTATTATTATTATTATTATTATTATTATATATATATATATATATATATATATATATATATATAAATGAAAGCATAATATATCAATGCATATGATTTTTCAATTTTTACATGAGTAAGCACCCGAATTCCCAATATTTTTGTCAATAAAATACAACACATTCTCATCAACCTAAGTTCCCACATTTTCCCGCACTTAGTTGACACACACTCTCTATCTTAAGCTAACCAAAGATTCAAATGGGGTAATTAATTATTTTTCTGCTTAAAGCTAGTGATGTGGTAATATAAAGAACAAATGGGGATTAAAAAGAGTCAAAGTGGCAAACAAGGGTAATTGAAGTGGTAGGCTATTTGGGATAAGTGAGCTAATAACAAATGATGGCCTCAACCATATGTATGAATTCAAATACACTAAACAATGGACATATAGAATGGAACAAACTATAGATTGCAATCATAGGGAAGAAAACACACAAGAATAAAATATTATGGTTAGATAATGTAACCATATAATTAAGCTCAAAATCTCACAGGTTGTGTGTTCTTAGCTATAAACCATGTTCCAAATTACAATCTTCAAACAAGTTTAACACAAATTTTAATTTGAATTAGTGAAATACTATAAAATAGGGTCTTGAAAAGAATTTCATTACTTCAACCAAGCAAAACATACATGCAAGCAACTACTATCATACAATCTATCCTATCTAACACAGAAAAAATAACATATTGGTGTTAAGAGAGAGAGATTACCTCCGGAAGTCAAGCACTGACCTCCCCACACTTAAGGCTTGGCACGGTCCTCCGTACCATTAGTAATGAGCAAGGTAGGGCTGGAAGCATCGCCTCCACTGTCTGGCTCGTCATGGCTCCCTGTGCTACTAGGTGAAGGGGAATTCGGGTGTCCTTCTGTTTTGGAGGTGGGTGAGTACCATCAATGAGCTCCTTCAAATAGTTGTATCGGCGCTTGTTGTGGCGCTCCAATTGCTCCATCCACCGGTCTTGCCGGTGAAACCTCTGAAGGATATGAAGAAACATCTGACGGGTGGATGGTGCTTGTGGCGTGGATGATGGTGGAGTAGAAGAAGGAGGAGTGTCCAAAGATGGGCCTGGAAGCCGGCTCGCAGAGGGAACTGGAGGTCTGATGTACTTCCCATTCAGGACATACTGATCGGCCCTTGGGATCACGGTCTTGGTATCCCCTACCCAATAGGAAACACCTGCTGCAGAGACTAAATCTGAAACCAATGCGGGGAAAGGCAGGTTACCCGCTATCTGCACGTGTCCCATGACTTGCCGGATGTGTCGGGGCAGGTTGAGAGGTTGCTCTGTCAAGATGCACCAGATGAGAACAACCATGTCTGCTGTGAAGGTGGACTCGTGAGTGCTCAGAAAGATATAGTGGGACATAATCTGTGCCCACACGCGAGCCTCCAAGGTAAGTGATTGGGCTGAGATGCTCTTGGGTTTTGACCGGTGCTTCCAGGTTGGGCTATAACCCCAAGGACGTTATCCCAGTCGAACTGATACATCTGGCGCTTAAGAGAGGCCTCTTGATATGCATCCAATCCCTCTGGGCTAGGTGGAAGATCCAGTGCTCTCTGTATGGAACCCTCGGAGACAGGGACTTGCTGCTGACGAACATAGACAGTCTGTAGGGTAGACGAGTAGAAGTTGGAGTAGAATTCAACTACCCATGATAGGTTGGCCTCTCGCAGCTGCCTCCTTAAGAATCCCCACTGTCTCCTCTCGATGTGGGGCTCCACAAAATCAACAAAATATGTTGGGAGAATGAGTAAATGCTCATTATTGTAGTTTCTCTCGGCTAGGATGGGGAACATCTGCTCGCAATAACGGTTAGTGAACCATGTGGAGTCCCGTGCAGGAAAGGCTTTCTCTGCTTCATCAACTTTAATGATCCTCTTCACCCGCTTTGTTGGTGGCTTGACGCTTGTAGATGGTGGCGCCTTAGCCGGAGCTCTCTTGGTTCCTCTCCTTGTTAGTGGCTTTTCAGAAGCCTTCTCCTTTCCTCGTTTAGTGGCCATCCTAAAGAAGGAAGAAAGAGAATTAATTTCAAGCATAGAGAACTAATAATTGGAAGGAGGAAAATCCAAGGAATAATGAATGGCAAAGTAATAATAATGTCCTATACATGGTAGCTACAACATGCATAGAAGACATTAAGTAAAAATCATGAAGGCAATTCATAACAATTAGATGCAAGAGGGTTAAAAACATGCAAGTAATAGGCATGAGAAGCATAACTCAAGCATCAATTATTAAATATACCAAATTAAATAGCACTTGTATGATGACAATTGTGAATGATATACTCAATACATGTGGATTGCAAGAGTTGTGAAAAAGAGGCATTAAAGTAGTAAGAATAGAATAAAAAAGAATTCAAAATGCCATAAGAGCTTTTTCACAAACACTTGGTGTGCAAGTTAAAATAGGAAGTAGAATAATGAATCCAAGTGTATATGAGACCCAAAATTAAATGTCAATTGTCAAATCACTCCTCATAATATCCACAAGCTCAATTATAATAAAGTAATACCCAAATAAAACTCCAACACCAACATAAAAATGCATGATAAAAGAATGAAAAAGAAACCATAAATAACTAAGCTAATATAAAATTTGGGAAGAAAGAAAAATAAATAAAATGCAATAATTAAAAGAAGAATGAAAGAGTAGAGGAGAGGGAGAAAAGAAACCTGAGGAAGAAGATGAAAAAAAGGGAAGAAGAAAGTAGTAGGAAGTAAGAAATAAGAAGGAGGAAAGAAGGAAGAAGAAAGAAGGAAGAATTAGGAATGAAAGAGAATTAGGATTTGGGAGGTGGAAAACTGAATTCTGGGCGGCATACTGCTATAAGTGAGGCGGCGCATGCAACGCGCACGCGTACGCGTGGGTCGCGCAAAATTGAATTCGACGCGTAACCGTTTGGCACGCGTACGCGTGCCCTTGGCCGTGCCAGTCGCGCGAGAGCAGCCGCATGCACGCACAAGTCTCTGTTCGCATAGGATAGAAACCAAAATTTGCATATGACGTGTGCGCGTTAGGCACGCGCACGCGTGGGTGGTCTGAAAGCGAAAGGACGCGCACGCGTCAGGGACACGTACGCGTGAGTGATTTTGTGCCTCTAGCACAGTGCCAGCCCCAGACCATCACAACTCTCTGTTCAGCATGCTATTTACGCCGATTTCCATATCCACGCGTGCGTGTGCTTGACGCGTAAGCGTGGATTGCCAAAGCTGCAAGTGACGCGCACGCGTGAGGTACGCGTACGCGTGGGCTTGCTTGCGCGTAAAGCACGCTTCCTTCGCCACTCCCACGCAACTCTATGTTCAAACCTAATGTTTTTCGCATTCACATATGACGCGTGCGCGTCCTAGACACTTGTGCGTCGAATGCATTTTTTTTTATGCAAAATGCAGGTGCTTATGCAGAATTTATAAAGTAACACTGATAAAAATAAGATAACACTAGGAATAAAAATGAAAGATCGTACCATGGTAGGTTGTCTCCCACCTAGCACTTTTCTTTAACGTCCTTAAGTTGGATGGTCCACAAGCTCAGTCTCCTTCTGTTGGTGGATCCTCCAAGAGGAAGATCTCCAGCTCCTTGTTGTGCTTCATCTTCTCACCGTGATACAGCTTCAAGCGGTGGCCATTGACTTTGATGAATTTGGAACTTGAAGGATGACTCAGGTGAAAGATGCCATATGGCTCAGCCTTTTCCACCCGGTAGGGGCCTTCCCATCTTGATCGTAGCTTGCCTGGCATGAGCCTCAACCTTGAATTATTAAGGAGAACTAGCTCCTCAGGTTTGAACTCTCTTCTCTTGATATGCTTGTCATGCACAGCCTTCACCCTCTCTTTGTATAGCCTGGAGTTGTCATATGCTTTGAGTCGAAGGTTCTCTAGTTCTGCTAGTTGCAGCTTCCTTTCAGCACCAGCTTTCTCAAATCCCATGCTGCATTCCCTTACCGCCCAGAAAGCTTTGTGCTCCACCTCCACTGGGAGGTGACAAGCCTTGCCATAGACTAGGCGGAATGGACTAATTCCGACAGGTATCTTGTATGATGTCCGATAAGCACAAAGCGCATCTACAAGCCTAGTGCTCCAGTCTTTTCTATGAGGCTTGAAAATCTTCTCCAATATGCGCTTTATCTCTCTGTTAGAAACCTCGGCTTGCCCATTGGTCTGAGGATGGTAAGTCGTTGCTACCTTGTGAACAATGCCATGTTTCTTCAGTAAACCTGTCAATCTCTTATTACAAAAATGAGTGCCTTGATCACTCACGATTGCTCGTGGTGATCCAAAGTGACAGATAATATTATTTCGAACAAAGGAGACAACAACATTAGCATCATCAGTACGGGTAGGAATTGCTTCCACCCATTTAGAAACATAATCAACTGCTAACAATATGTATAAGAAACCACTAGAGTTTGGAAATGGACCCATGAAGTTAATGCCCCAAACATCAAAAATTTCACAGAATAACATAAGCTGTCGGGGCATCTCATCCCTATTGGATATATTCCTAAACCTTTGGCATAGGGAGAAAGAATTACAAAAGGCACTAGCATCCTTAAAAAGAGTGGGACACCAGAATCCACAATCTAAAATTTTTCTAGCTGTTCTTTGAGGACCAAAATGTCCACCACTCTCAGAAGAGTGACAGGTCTCTAAAATTGACTGGAATTCTGATTGTGGCACACACCTTCTAATTATTTGATCAGCACCACACCTCCATAAATATGGGTCATCCCATATATAATATTTGGACTCACTTTTAAGCTTGTCCTTTTGATGCTTAGTAAAATTGGGAGGAAGGTATGACTAACCAAATAATTAGCTATAGGTGCATACCAAGGAACTACCTCAGATATTGCGTGCAAGCTATCAAATGGAAAAGCATCATTGATAGCAGTGGAGTCACTCTTAATGTGCTCTAGGCGACTCAAGTGGTCTGCCACTAAATTCTGGGAACCACTCCTATTTTTTATTTCTAAATCAAATTCTTGCAGCAACAATATCTAACGTATTAACCTTGGTTTGGACTCTTTTTAGCTAACAAATTTTTTAGAGCTGCATGGCCTGAGTATACTACCACCTTAGTACCAAGTAAGTAGGCTCGGAATTTTTCCAGAGCAAAAACAATAGCCAGAAGCTCTTTTTCAGTGATAGTATAATTAGACTGAGCAGCGTCTAAGGTCTTAGAAGCATAAGCAATTATATAAGGGGCCTTACCTTCGCGCTGAGCCAGCGCCGCTCCTACTACGTGGTTGGAAGCATCACACATAATCTCAAATGGCTGACTCCAGTCGGGCCCTCTCACAATCGGAGCTTGAGTTAAGGCAATCTTCAGCTTATCAAACGCTTCCATGCAGTCCTCACTCAGCTCGAACTCAACATCCTTCTGTAGCAGTTAGGATAAAGGCAATGCTACCTTATTGAAGTCCTTGATAAATATCCAGTAGAAACCTGCATGACCAAGGAACGAACGGACTTCCCTCATGGAGGAGGGGTAAGGTAAACCAGAAATCACATCTACCTTTGCTAGATCTACAGAAATACCAGTATTAGAAACAACATGTCCTAGAACAATACCTTGTTTTACCATAAAATGGCATTTTCAAAATTTAATACAAGGTTTGAACTAACACACCTTTCTAATACTCTAGCTAAACTATCCAAACAAAGGTTGAATGAATCACTATACACACTAAAGTCATCCATAAAAACTTCCATACATCTCTCAAGAAGATCTGAGAAAATACTTATCATGCACCTTTGAAACGTAGCTGGTGTATTACATAAGCCAAAAGGCATCATCATGCGAGTAGCCTGGTTGAGGCGCCTGTAATCAATGCACACCCGCCAGGAGTTCTGCACTCTAGTTGCCATGAGTTCTCCATGCTCATTCTTCAGTGTTGTGACTCCAGACTTCTTTGGTACCACCTGTACTGGGGTAACCCATTCACTATCCGAGATGGGGTAGATGATGTCAGCTTCAAGCAATCTGGTCACTTCCTTCTTGACAACTTCTAAGATGGTGGGGTTCAACCGCCTTTGAGGTTGACGGATAGGCCTTTCTCCCTCTTCTAAAAATATGCGGGGCTCACAGACTTGAGGGCTGATACCTACTATATCTGCCAAGCTGATGAGCAGATAATTTATACCCTTTTTGGCATTATTTTTACATAATTTTTAGTATGTTTTCATAAATTTTTATTATATTTTTATTAGTTTTTATTCAAAACTCACATTTTTGGATTTTACTATGAGTTTTTGTGTTTTTCTGTGATTTTAGGTATTTTCTGGCTGAAATTGAGGGACCTGAGCAAAAATCTGATTCAGAGGCTGAAAAAAGGACTGCAAATGCTGTTGGATTCTGACATCCATGCACTCTAAGTGAATTTTCTGGAGCTACAGAAGCCAAATTGGCGCGCCCTTAATTGCGTTGGAAAGTAGACATCCTAGGCTTTCCAGAAATATATAATAGTCCATACTTTGTCCGAGATTTGATGGCCCAAACTGGTGTTCAAAGTCAGCCTAAAATATCTTGGCGTAAAACGCCCAAACTGGCACCACAATTGGAGTTAAACGCCCAAACTGGCACCAAAGCTGGATTTTAACTCCAGGAACAGCCTAAGCATGAAAAAGCTTCAATGCTCAGTCCAAGCACACACCAAGTGGGTCCCGGAAGTAGATTTCTGCACTATCTGCACTTAGTTACTTATTTTCTGTAAACCCTAGTTATTAGTTTAGTATAAAAACTACTTTTAGAGATTTATAGAATAGAGGAGTTTTTGATCAATTGAATACTATCATCTATTGTACACGTTTGGAGACTGGCCTCACGGCCATGCCTAGACCTTTTACTTATGTATTTTCTATGGTGGAGTTTCTAGACCCCATAGATTAAGGTGTGGAGCTCTGCTGTTCTTCGTGAATTAATATAAGTACTATTATTTTTCTATTCAATTCACGCCTACTTCTTCTCTAAGATATTCACTTGCACTTCAACCTGATGAATGTGATGACCCGTGACACTCATCATCATTCTCACTTATGAACGCGTGCCTGACAACCACTTCCGTTCTATCTGCAATAGCTTGAGTGTGTATCTCTTGGCCTCCTAGTTCACGATGCATGGTTGCCTCTCCTGACAACAGAGCATTCCATTCCATGAGATCAGAGTCTTCGTGGTATAGGCTAGAACCATTGGCAGCATTCCTGAGATCCAGAAAGTCTAAACCTTGTCTGTGGTATTCCGAGTAGGATCTGGGAAGGGAAGACTGTGACGAGCTTCAAACCTGCGAATGTGGGGCACAAGTGACAGTGTGCAAAAGGACAATGGGCCTATTCCGACGCTAACGGGAATCGACAGATGATTAGCCGTGCGGTGACAGCGCATATGAATTTGTTTTCATCCGAGAGGATCATACAGCTTGCCATGGAAGGAGGTAACGCATGGTTGGAAGAAGACAATAGGAAAGCAGAGGTTCAGAAGCAATAAAGCATCTCCAGACGCTTATCTAAAATTCCCACCCATGAATTACATAAGTAACTTTATCTTATTTTATATTTTATTTATATTTTAATTATCAAAACCTCATAACCATTTGAATCTGCCTAACTGAGATTTACAAGGATGACCATAGCTTGCTTCAAGCCGACAATCTCCGTGGGATCGACCCTTACTCACGTAAGGTATTACTTGGACAACCCAGTGCACTTGCTGGTTAGTTGTGAGGAGTTGTGAAAAAGAGTTGAGATTAAGATTATGCATACCAAGTTTTTGGCGCCATTGTTAGAGATCACAATTTCGTGCACCAAGTTTTTGGTGCCGTTGCTTGGGATTGTTCAAGTTTGGACAACTGACGGTTCATCTTGTTGCTCAAATTAGGTAATTTTATTTTAATTTTAAGCTTTTTGTTTTTATTCTTTTTATTTTCGAAAAATCATTCAAAAAAATATAATTTATATTTGTTCTTCAGAATTTTTAAGAATGAATTCTAGAGTTTCAGATGATATGTTGAAGCCTGGCTGGCTGTTAAGCCATGTCTAAATTTATTGGACTGAGGCTTCCACTTATCATTGTAAGAGCCTTTGGATTCCCATCTAATTGGCTGTTGTATGTCTGATTTGTATGCTGAAGCTTGGCTAGCTATTAAGCCATGTCTAAATTTTTGGACCGTAGCTTTAGACTAACATCGCATGATTCCTAGAATTCTTATTAAAATTTTTTTATCTTTTTATTTCCTTTTCCAAAATATTTTCGAAAAATTACAAAAAAAAATTAATAAAATCATAAAAATAAAAAAAAATTTGTGTTTCTTGTTTGAGTCTTATGTCAAATTTTAAGTTTGGTGTCAATTGCATGTTTTAATTTTTCTCAAAAATTTTCGAAAATTCATGCATTGAGTTTCTTCATGATCTTCAAGTTGTTCTTGATGAATTCTTTTGTTTGATCTTTAATTTTTTCTTGTTTGGTGTCTTTTCTTGTTTTTCATATGCATTCTTGAATTATTAGTGTCTGTAGTTTAAAAATTTTTAAGTTTGGTGTCTTGCATATTTTTCTTTTCTTAAAAATTTTCAAAAATATGTTCTTGATGTTCATCATGATCTTCAAAGTGTTCTTGGTGTTCATCTTGGCATTCAAAGTATTCTTGCATGCATTTTTCGTTTTGATCTTAATTTTTCATGTTTTGTGTCATTTTTATGTTTTTCTCTCTCCACATTAAAAATCAAAAATAAAAAAAATATCTTTTTCTTATTTTGCTCATAAATTTCGAAATTTTGAATTAATTTAGTCAAAAAGTTTTAAAATTTGGTTGTTTCTTGTTAGTCAAGTCAAAATTTCAATTTAAAAATTCTATCTTTTTCAAATCCTTTTCAAAAATTAAATCTTTTCATTTTTTATTATTTTCGAAAATTTTCAAAATTGATTTTCAAAATCTTTTTCTTATTTTTATTTCATATTTTCGAAATTAATGCTAACATTTAATGTTTAGATTCAAAAATTTTCAAGTTGTTACTTGCCTATTAAGAAATGATCAATCTTTAAATTCTAGAATCATATCCTTTAGTTTCTTGTTAGTCAAGTAATCAACTTTAATTTCAAAAATCAAATCTTTTTAATTTCCTTTTCAAATCTTTTTCAAAATAAATTTCAATCATATCTTTTTCAAAACTTAATTTCAAAATCTTTTCTAACTTCTTATCTTTTCAAAATTGATTTTTAAATCTTTTTCAATTAACTACTTGACTTTTTGTTTGATTTTAAAGTTTTCTATTTCAATCATATCTTTTTCAAAACCACTTAGCTATCACTAACCACTTTTTCAAAAATCTTTTTAATTAATTAATTTATTTAGTTTTCAAATTTTATTTTATTTCTTCCCTCAATTTTTGAATACTAACCAATAATTAAAATAAAAACTAAAATATTTTCCTTTTATTTTAAATTAAAATTCTCTCTCTCTCTCTCTCTCTCATCTCTTTCTATTTATTTATTTATTTACTAACACTTCTCTTCTTCTTATAATTCGAACCCTCTCTCCTTCTTTGTATTCGAATTCTTCATCTTCTCTCTTCTTCATTCTACTCTTCTATTCTTCTACTCACATAAAGGAATCTCTATACTGTGACATAGAGGATTTTTATTCCTTTCTGTTCTCTTCTCTTTCATATGAGCAGGAGCAAGGATAAGAACATTCTTGTTGAAGCTGATCCGACCTGAAAGGACTCTAAAGAGGAAAATAAGAGAAGCTAAAGCACAACACTCTGGAGAGGACCTGACAGAATTTTTTGAAAAAGAAGAAGAGATGGCCGAACCCAATAACAATGGTGGAGATGCAAGGAAGATGCTTGGTGACTTTATTGCACCCTCTTTTGACTTCTATGGAAGAAGCATCTCAATTCCTACAATTGGAGCAAACAACTTTGAGCTTAAGCCTCAATTAGTTTCTCTGATGCAGCAGAACTGCAAGTTTTATGGACTTCCATTGGAAGATCCTCATCAGTTCTTAGCTGAATTCTTGCAAATATGTGACACTGTTAAGACCAATGGGGTTAATCTTGAGGTCTACAGACTTATGCTTTTCCCCTTTGCTGTAAGAGACAGAGCTAGGACATGGTTGGACTCACAACCTAAAGATAGCCTGAACTCTTGGGAAAAGTTGGTCAATGCTTTCTTGACCAAATTCTTTCCACCTCAAAAGTTGAGCAAGCTTAGAGTGAAAGTCCAAACCTTCAGACAGAAGAAAGGTGAATCCCTCTATGAAGCTTGGGAAAGATACAAGCAATTGATCAGAAGGTGTCCTTCTGACATGTTTTTAGAATGGAGCATCATATGTATATTCTATGATGGTCTGTCTGAATTGTCCAAGATGTCATTGGACCATTCTGCTGGAGGATCTCTTCATCTGAAGAAGACGCCTGCAGAAGCCCAGGAACTCATTGAAATGGTTGCAAATAACCAGTTCATGTACACTTCTGAAAGAAATCCTGTAAATAATGGGACAACTCAGAAGAAAGGAGTTCTTGAGATTGATACTCTGAATGCCATATTGGCTCAGAACAAAATATTGACTCAGCAAGTCAATATGATTTCTCAGAGTCTGACTGAAATGCAAGCTGCATCAGGCAGTACTAAAGAAGCCTCCCCTGAAGGAGAAGCTTATGATCCTGAGAATCCTGCAATGGAAGAGGTGAATTACATGGGAGAATCCTATGGAAACACCTATAATCCTTCATGGAGGAATCATCCTAATATCTCATGGAAGGATCAACAGAAGCCTAATCAAGGCTTCAATAATAACAGTGGTGGAAGAAACAGGTTTGGCAATAGCAAACCTTTTCCATCATCTTCTCAGCAACAGATAGAGAATTCTAAGCAGAGCCACTCTGACTTAGCAATTGTAGTCTCTGATCTATCTAAGACCACTCTCAGTTTTATAACTGAAGCAAGGTCCTCCATTAGAAATTTGGAGGCACAAGTGGGTCAGCTGAGTAAAAGAGTTACTGAACTCCCTCCTAGTACTCTCCCAAGCAATACAGAAAAGAATCTAAAAAGAGAGTGCAAGGCCATAAATACGTCCCACATGGCCGAACCTGTAGAGGATGGAAAGGCAGTGATTTCCAGGGAGGAAGACCTCAATGGACGTTCACTGGCCTCCAAGAAGTTCCCTAATGAGGAACCAAAGGAATCTGAGGCTCATATAGAGACCATAGAGATTCCACTGAACTTACTGTTGCCATTCATGAGCTCTGATGAGTATTCTTCCTCTGAAGAGGATGAAGACATTGTTGAAGAGCAAGTTGCTCAATATCTAGGAGTAATCATGAAGCTGAATGCCAAGTTAATTGGTAATGAGACATGGGAGGATGAATCCCCATTGCTCATCAATGAACTGAATGATCTGGTTCAACTGAAATTACCTCAGAAGAAACAGGATCCTTGAAAATTCTTAATACCTTGTACCATAGGCACCATGACCTTTAAGAAGGCTCTGTGTGACCTTGGGTCAAGTATAAACCTCATGCCCCTCTCTGTAATGGAGAAACTAGGGATCTTTAAGGTGCAAGCTGCAAGAATCTCACTAGAGATGGCAGATAATTCAAGGAAACAGGCTTATGGACTTGTAGAGGATGTCTTGGTGAAGGTTGAAGGCCTGTACATCCCTGCTGATTTCATAATCCTAGATACTGGGAAGGAAGAGGATGAATCCATCATCCTTGAAAGACTCTTCCTAGCCACAGCAAGAGCTGTGATTGATGTGGACAGAGGAGAGTTAGTCCTTCAAGTGAATGAGGACTACCTTGTGTTTAAGGCTCAAGAATCATCTTCTGTAACCATGGAGAGGAAGCATGAAAAGCTTCTCTCAATACAGAGTCAAACAGAGCCCCCACACTCAACTTCTAAGTTTGGTGTTGGGAGGCCAACATCAAGCTCTGAGTCTCTGTGAAGCTCTCTAAGAGCTCACTGTCAAGCTATTGACATTAAAGAAGCGCTTATTATGAGGCAACCCAATGTTATTTAATTATATTTATTTGTTTTCCATTGTTATTTTATGTTTTCTTTAGGTTGATGATCATGTGAAGTCACAAAAACAACTTAAAAATCAAAAATAGAATGAAAAACAGCATTAAAAATAGCATACCCTGTAGGACAGGCTTACTGGCATTTAAATGCCAGTAAGGATAGCAGAATGGGCATTTAACGCCCAGCCTGGCAGCATTCTGGGCGTTAAACACCAGAATAGGTAGCACTCTGGGTGTTTAATGCCAGAAAGGGCTGTCTGGCACGGGCTGGCGTTAAACGCCAGAAATGGGCATCTGGCTGGAATTTAACGCCAGAAATGGGCAGCAGAATGGCGTTTAACGCCAGGAAAGGTAGTAGAGCTGGCGTTAAATGCCAGAATTGGCACAGAATGGGAGTTTGAATGCCAAAATGGTGCAGGGACTCGAATTCCTTGACACTTCAGGATTTGTGGGCCCCACAGGATCCCCACCTACCCCACTTTTTCTTCTCTCCTCTTCACACCTTTCCATAACACTCTTCCCCAAACACCATTCACCTATCAAATCTTACTCTCTTAACCACTCACATCCATCCATCATAAAACCCCACTTACCTCACCATTCAAATTCAAACCATTTCCCTCCCAAACCATCCCCTCTCTTACCCTATAAATACCCCTTCTCACTACCTTCAATTTCACACAACATACACACTACAACCCACCTTGGCCGAACCTACACCAACCCTCCATCTCCTCCATTTCTTCTTCTTCTACTCTTTTCTTTCTTCTTTTGCTCGAGGACGAGCAAAACTTCTAAGTTTGGTGTGGGAAAAGCTAAAGCTTTTTGTTTTTCCATAACCATTAATGGCACCAAAGGCCGGAGAAACCTCTAGAAAGAGGAAAGGGAAGGCAATTGCTTTCACCTCTGAGTCATGGGAGATAGAGAGATTCATCTCAAAGGTCCATCAAGACCACTTCTATGAAGTTGTGACCAAGAAAAAAGTGATCCCCGAGGTCCCCTTCAAGCTCAAAAAGAGTGAATATCCGGAGATCCGACATGAAGTTCGCAGAAGAGGTTAGGAAATCCTCACCAATCCCATTCAACAAGTCAGGATCTTAATGGTTCAAGAGTTCTATGCCAATGCATGGATCACTAAGAACCATGACCAAAGTTTGAACCCGAACCTAAAGAATTGGCTTACAATGGTTCGGGGGAATTACTTGGATTTCAGTTCGGAAAATGTGAGGCTAGCATTTAACTTGCCAATGATGCAAGGAGATCTTCACCCTTTCACTAGAAGGGTCAACTTTGATCAAAGGTTGGACCAAGTCCTTAGGGACATTTGTGTGGAAGGCGCTCAATGGAAGAGAGATTCAAGGGGCAAGCCGGTTCAACTAAGAAGGCTTGACCTCAAACCCGTGGCTAGGAGATGGTTGGAGTTTATCCAACGCTCTATAATTTCTACTAGCAACTGGTCTGAAGTTACAATAGACCGGGCTATCATGATCCATAGTATGATGAATGGAGAGGAAGTAGAAGTTCATGAGATCATATCTCTAGAACTCTACAAGGTGGCAGATAAGCCCTCTACTTTGGCAAGGTTAGCCTTTCCTTATCTCGTTTGTCACCTATGCAATTCAGCTGGAGTTGTCATAGAGGAAGACACCCTCATTGAATAGGAAAAGCCCATTACTAAGAAAAGGATGGAGCAAACAAGAGAGCCCACTCATTGACCTCAACAAGAGAATGAGGAAATTCTTCATCATAAAATCCCTGAGATGCCTCAAGGGATGCATTTTCCTCCACAAAACTATTGGGAGCAAATCAACACCTCCCTAGGAGAATTAAGTTCCAACATGGGACAACTAAGGGTGGAGCACCAAGAGCACTCCATCCTCCTCTATGAAATTAGAGAAGACCAAAGAGCCATGAGGGAGGAGCAACAAAAGCAAGGAAGAGACATTGATGAGCTCAAGCACTCCATAAGATCTTCAAGAGAAAGAACTAGCCGCCATCACTAAGGTGGACCCGTTTTTAAATTTCCTTGTTCTTATTTTTCTGTTTTTCGAAAATTATGCTTTATGTCTTGTCTATGTTTGTGTCTTTATTACATGATCATTAGTGTCTAGTGTCTATGTCTTAAAGCTATGAATGTCCTATAAATCCATCACCTTTCTTAAGTGAAAAATGTCTTTAATTGCAAAAGAACAAGAAGTACATGATTTTGAATTCTATCTTGAAATTAGTTTAATTATTTTGATGTGGTGGCAATACCTTTTGTTTTCTGAATGAATGCTTGAACAGTGCATATTTTTTAATTTGTTGTTTATGAATGTTAAAATTGTTGGTTCTCGAAAGAATAATGGAAAAGGAGAAATGTTATTGATAATTTGAAAAATCATAAAAATTGATTCTTGAAGCAAGAAAAAACAGTGAAAAGCTTGAAGAAAAAAAAAAGAAAAAGAAAAAGCAAGCAGAAAAAGCCAGTAACCCTTTAAACCAAAAGGCAAGGGTAAAGAGGATCCAAGGCTTTGAGCATTAATGGATAGGAGGGCCCACAGGAATAAAATCCTAGCTTAAGCGGTTAACCCAAGCTGTCCCTAACCATGTGCTTGTGGCGTGAAGGTGTCAAGTGAAAAGCTTGAGACTGAGCGGTTAAAGTCGTGGTCCAAAGCAAAAAGAGTGTGCTTAACAGCTCTGGACACCTCTAACTGGGGACTTTAGCAAAGCTGAGTCACAATCTGAAAAGGTTCATCCAGTTATGTGTCTGTGGCATTTATGTATCCGGTGGTAATACTGGAAAATAAAATGCTTAGGGTCATAGCCAAGACTCATAAAGTAATTGTGTTCAAGAATCAACATACGGAACTAGGAGAATCAATAACACTATATAAATTATGAGTTCCTATAGATGCCAATCATTCTAAACTTCAAAGGATAAAGTGAGATGCCAAAACTGTTCAGAAGCAAAAAGGCTACAAGTCCCGCCCATCTAATTGAAGCTAATCTTCATTGATAAGTTTGGAATTTATTGTATATTCTCTTCTTTTTATCCTATTTTGTTTTTAGTTGCTTGGGGACAAGCAATAATTTAAGTTTGGTGTTGTGATGAGCGGATAATTTATACCCTTTTTGGCATTATTTTTACATAATTTTTAGTATGTTTTAATTACTTTTTATTATATTTTTATTAGTTACTATTCAAAAATCACATTTCTGGACTTTACTATGAGTTTGTGTGTTTTTTGTGATTTCAGGTATTTTCTGGCTGAAATTGAGGGACCTGAGCAAAAATCTGATTCAGAGGCTGAAAAATGACTGCAAATGCTGTTGGATTCTGACCTCCCTGCACTCGAAGTGGATTTTCTAGAGCTACAGAAGCCCAATTGCATTATAAAGTAGACATCTTGGGCTTTTCAGTAATATATAATTGTCCATACTTTGCCCAAGATTTGATGGCCCAAACTGGCGTTCAAAGTCAACCTAAAACATCTTGGCGTAAAACGCCCAAACTGGCACCAGAATTGGAGTTAAACGCCCAAACTGGCACCAAAGCTGGCGTTTAACTCCAGGAACAGCCTAAGCACGAAAAAGCTTCAATGCTCAGCCCAAGCACACACCAAGTGGGCCCCGGAAGTGGATTTCTGCACTATCTACACTTAGTTACTCATTTTCTGTAAACGCTAGTTACTAGTTTAGTATAAAAACTATTTTTAGAGATTTATAGAACAGATGAGTTTTTTATCAATCGAATACTATCATCTATTGTACACGTTTGGAGGCTGGCCTCATGGCCATGCCTAGACCTTTCACTTATGTATTTTCTACGGTGGAGTTTCTACACCCCATAGATTAAGGTGTGGAGCTCTGCTGTTCTTCATGAATTAATACAAGTACTATTGTTTTTCTATTCAATTCACACCTACTTCTTCTCTAAGATATTCACTCGCACTTCAACCTGATGAATGTGATGACCCGTGACACTCATCATCATTCTCACTTATGACTGCGTGCCTGACAACCACTTTCGTTCTATCTGCAATAGCTTGAGTGTGTATCTCTTGGCCTCCTGGTTCACGACGCATGGTTGCCTCTCCTGACAACAGAGCATTCCATTCTGTGAGATCAGAGTCTTCGTGGTATAGGCTAGAACCATTGGCAGCATTCCTGAGATCTAGAAATTCTAAACCTTGTCTGTGGTATTCCGAGTAGAATCTGGAAAGGGATGACTGTGATGATCTTCAGACCTGTGAATGTGGGGCACAAGTGACAGTGTGCAAAAGGACAATGGTCCTATTCCGACGCTAGCGGGAACCGACAGATGATTAGTCATGCGGTGACAGCGCATATGGATTTGTTTTCATCCGAGAGGATCATACAGCTTGCCATGGAAGGAGGTAACGCATGGTTGGAAGAAGACAATAGGAAAGCAGAGGTTCAGAAGCAACAAAGCATCTCCAGACGCTTATCTGAAATTCCCACCCATGAATTACATAAGTAACTTTATCTTATTTTATATTTTATTTATATTTTAATTATCAAAACCTCATAACCATTTGAATCTGCCTGATTGAGATTTACAAGGATGACCATAGCTTACTTCAAGCCGATAATCTCCGTGGGATCGACCCTTACTCACGTAAGGTATTACTTGGATGACCCAGTGCACTTGCTGGTTAATTGTGTGGAGTTGTGAAAAAGAGTTGAGATTAAGATTGTGCGTACCAAGTTTTTGGCGCCATTGTTAGAGATCACAATTCCGTGCACCACAAGCTCCACCCAATAGCTTTCTTGTGTCTTCTCATCACACTAAGCAACTGCTCCTCTTGTTGGGAAGTGAGTTTCCTTGCAATAATAAATGGGAGCTTCTGATGATCCTTAAGGTAAGCATACTTGAGGTGAGGTGGAAGGGGCTTCAATTCCAATTTTAGCTCATGGCTTGGCACTTAATCATCTGGAGCCATTGGAGGTGGCAAGGTGTCTTCATCTTGTTCAGAGGGCTTCCCCACACTTGCACCTTGCTCCATGTGCATCTCTTCTACTTCTTCTTAGTGAACTGCAGCTACAGTCTCATCAATGATGTCGCACTAGAAGATGGAGTGATCTTCCGGAGGGTGCTTTATAGCTTCATCGAGGTTGAAGCTCACTGCTCTGCCATCTATCTTGAAAGAGTAAGTTCCTGAGAAAGCATCCAATTTGAACCTTGAAGTCTTCAGAAATGACCTTCCAAGCAGGATGGATGATGGTCTTCCTGAGTCATTAGGGCGCATCTCCAAAATGTAGAAGTCAATAGGGAATGTCAACCCCTTAATGCTCACTAGCACATCTTCAGCAATTCCAACCACCAAGATTATGCTTTTATCTGCCAAAACAAAACGTGTTGCTGACCTTTTTAAGGGAGGGAGCCTCAAAGTATCATATATAGATAATGGCATAATACTAAAACATGCACCTAAATTATGCATGCAGTCAAAAAATTGTACACCCTCTATAGTAATAGTAACCATGCAAGGACCTGGATCACCACATTTTTCCGGTATAGCACCTATTAAAGCAGAAATAGAGCTACCTAGAGGAATAGTTTCTAAATCATGTATTTTATCTTTATTCATGCATAAATCTTTTAGAAACTTAGCATACTTAGATACCTGGCAAATGGCATCAAAAAAAAGGAATCATTACCTCAACCTTTTTGAAGATCTCCACCATCTTGGGGTCTAGCTCCATCTGCTTTCTGGGTTTCCTAGCAAGGTGTGGAAAAGGAATTGGAATGACTTCTCTTGTAACCTCATCTTCCTTTGGTACTCCATTCCTTGGTTGAGCCGCTTCTTCTTTAACCATGTCTTGTACCTCATCCTCTTCTTCAGCATCATCTACCTCAACAATGTCTTCAACTTGAATGTCTTTGATGAGAAAACTTTTGCGTGGTCTAGAAAATTGCAGATAAATCCTCGTTGCAAGTATAGTTTCTAAACCTTCAAAAGTCCTTTCATACAAACATTTTGGTTGTCTGATGTCGGGTTTTCTGCCAGTAAAGAATGTCATAAAAACAATCGCGTTGTAGATATAGTCTCTAAACCGACAAAAATCCCTTCGTACAAACGTTTTGGTTGTCACAAGTAACAAACCCTTTAAAAATTGTTAACCGAGTATTCAAACCTCGGGTCATCTTCTCAAGGAACTGCGAGGAAGTATGTTCTTATTATTGGTTATAAAGGTTGTAATCAGGGTTTAGAAGGTGAGAAGTAAGTAATTTAAATGATGAGTGAATTAAATAGCAATTAAAAATAAATAATAATTGTAAAACAACTTTTAGCAAGATAGGGGAAATTAGAAGTCCAACTTAGTTATCCCTCTCAACAATAATGAAAGTTGTATTTTAATTCCACTTGGTCAACCCTTGCCAGGGTAAAGGAAAGTCAAAGGACTAATTAATTTGACCTTTGAATCCTAATTATTTCCTAAGAAAAGGTTGGGATTATTCAGGTTCAGCTCAATTAGCAAAATAACGATTATCAATTATGTTGAGTTTAATAACTGTTGAGTTACTAAATTCTTAACCAAGACCAAAAGGAAAAAAGTAAATTGCTGGAATAATAAAAGTGTCCTTAAATGGGAAGCAATGGCAACTTAAATCAAAGAGAACAATCATAAACTGAAAATACCTCAAATATCATTAATTCAAATAACTGTCTGTAACATGGAATAATTCGTAAATCAAATTATAATAATCAATTCAAATGTTGGAATAAATAAATAAAAGTAAAACTAAAATAAAAGAACATTAAAACTTGGATCCAGAGTTACTCCCAAAACAAGAAGAAGTCCTAAATCCTAAAAGAGAGAGAGAATCTCTCTCTAAACTAAATCTAAATCATGAAAACTAGAAATTGGTGAGCTCTCTTTGAATGGGTGCATTCCCACACTTTATAACCTCTGGTCTATGCTGTCTGGACTTGGATCTAGGCCAAAAAGGGCTTCAGAATTCGCTGGGAGCGTATTCTTTAATTTCTGGTGCGTGGCCTCTGTCACGCGTCCGCGTGGGTCATGCGGTCGCGTCATTTGGAGCTTTTCCTTGCCACGCGGTCGCGTCAGTCATGCGACCGCGTCATGTGCGTTCTGCTTAAGGCGCGCGGTCGCGTCAGTCATGCGGCCGCGTCGCTGCTGATTCGTGCTTAGCACGCGATCGCGTCATCCATGCGATCGCGTGGATACCAGTTTTTCTTAAAGCTCCGTTTTGCTTTCTCCTTCCATTTTAGTATGTTTCTTTTTTCATCCTTTAAGTCATTCTGCCTCTGAAACTACTCAACACACTAATCACGGCATCGAATGGAAATAAAGGTAATTAAAATAATTAATTTTAAAGCTTAGAGAACATGTTTTTCATTTACATCACATAATAAGGAAGGGAAAGTAAAACCATGCAATTAATGTGAATAAGTAGGTGAAGGATTGTATAAATCACTCAAATTAAGCACAAAAGAACTCATGAAATATGGGTTTATCAACCTCCCCACACTTAAACACTAGCATGTCCTCATGCTAAATCCAAGGTAAATAACTAAGGTTAAAGTGATGGAATGTCATGCAATGCAACCTAATTTAAATGCAACTACCTAAATGGATGATGCATCATGCAACTCTAATTTATTCACTTATATATAGAGCTTACATGTAGTCAAGTTAATTCACATTCTCAAGGAGTCATGTATATATATATATATATATATATATAGCTAACCCTTAAGTAATAAAGCATTTTAGCAAATGAGATGGGAAAGAAAACATTGTACAAACTTGCAAAACAATTAGTAAATATAAGCATAGATATATGTTGATGAGTTATAGAACCCTCACCGGATTTTGTGTTTACTCTCTAGTCACTCAGTATTTATTGGGTTTATTCACTCTATTTTTCTTTTTATTCTTACTTTCTATAACTTTGTTCTTCATCTAACCAATCAACAATTATAGAATATAGTCATACCAAAAAGTCATGAGGTCTTTAATTGAGGTTGTAATGGGGCCAAGGTAAAGGTAAGGATTTATGTATAGGGTTAAGTGAGCTAATAAGTGAATCCTTAATTAGACTAAGATCTCACCTAACATACATATTTAGCAAGATAGAACTTCTTTACCTATTCTTCCATATTATCCCACTTATTGTTTACATGCTCATGTTTTTACTTTTTATTTTTATTCCATGTGCATTGTTTTTATTTTGCATTGGGGAATTTCTTTTGTATCCCCTTTTATTTAGATGCTGAAAAATAAATTTTTTTTTTTTACACATGGTAGTTAAATCACTTAGAATTTCTCATGAGCATGCTTCCCAAATTTTATTTTTTATTCTTTTAACTTTTTCTATCCTTTTGTTTCTATTACCCATGTTCCCAAAAGGTTTCCCACATTTAACTCTATTCATAATTTTCTATCTTAAGCTAACCAAGGATTCACTTGGGATTTTCTTTTGTTTTTCTACTTAAGGCTAGTAATTTGGCTAAATAGAATAAAGGGGTTTTAAAAGGCTCAAGGGGGCTAACAAGGGTGATGTAAAAGGTAGGCTAATTTGGGGTAAGTGAGTTGAAATCAAATGATGGCCTCAATCATTCTCTTGGTATGTATCTATTCTATATTCTATAATTGGACATATAGATTAAAGCAAAGGAAAGAACATCAGAATAAAAAGAATTGTAACACACAAAAATGAAATTATGGTTTGAATGCAACCATACAATTTAAGCTCAAGACTCACAGGCTGTGTGTTCTCTAACTCAAGCATCATATATCAATTATATATATTGTATGCAGGTTTAGTTAAAACTTCCCATTATTCTCATAAAAAAATTATTTAGGGTGGCTTTTAAAGTTTTAATGTTCCTCCTTGATGAAATGTTGTCAGCTTAACTACATCATGTAATGCTATATATACAAGGTTTTATGGATCTAAATCTATTATGTTCAAGTTCCTAGCTTACTCTTTTTTATATTTGTCAATTTAAACTAAGCTATCTTATGTAAAAGGGTAAACCATACTAATTGATCCACTAATAAATTAGAATTGCAAACTAAATTAAATAACTAAAGTGAACTAAATAATGAAAATATAAACAAAAAAATGCAGAATGCAGAAAAATAGAGTAAAATACACAAGTAGCAATGTATAAGTACTCAGAAAATAACAATAAAAGAAAAAGATAAAAATACAGAAAAATATCCAAAATAAAAGAAAAAGTATGTAGTAGTTCACCAAAATAAACGCCAGAGATGGCGACCTCCCCACACTTAAAATGAAGCATCATCATCGATGCTTAATCAAGCCGGGTGTGAAGGAGTGTCATCACTGGTAGGGATGGTAGCTGGGGTCTCTGTGGCGGTGGTGGGCTGAGAGTCTGGCTGCTGTAGAGGGGAGACTGACTGGATCGGGATCTCCGGATCTGCAGCCTCAAGCTGGGGCATAACCTCCTGATGCGAGGCAGTCTGCTCTGTGGCTGCCTGCTGATGGGTCTCCGCCTGGGAATGAGGCTCCTCCTCGTGCTCATCCTCCTCCTCCTCTGATGGCTCTGATGGTGTGTCGGGCTCAGAGGGGATATCGGCGCCGTGTCTGATCATCAGCTTCAGATGGGAATAGCGTCGCCTGCTGCGGCGCTCCAATCTCTCATACCGGCGCCTGTTACGGTGCTCCATCTGATCAAGCTGGCGGAATAGATGGTGCACGAGGTGATAAACCGGCTCAGAGGCGGGTGGAGGTGCAGTGGTAGCAGCAGGGGCAGCTGGGGCAGCTGTGGATGAAGAGGGTCCAGCAGACGGAGGGGCTGTCTCATCAGTAGCAGTGACAGGTGGTGGTCTGTAGCCCAAAGCAAGGAAGTTCCTGCTGTGAGGAATGATCTTCCTGCAGTCCACTGCTGGTGGTCGCTCATCGGCATCCTCCCAAGGCACATCAGCCTGACGGCCTAGCCGTGTAACTAGATAAGAAAAGGAGAGGGTGCCTTGGACGTGGACCCTGGCCATATAATGCCGGATAAAATGAGGTAAGTACAGGTCCTTACCCTCCAGCACACACCAGAGGAGGGTGATCATGGTAACCGGGATCTCAGTCTCGTGAGTACTCGGCATCACAAAATTACTCAAGATC
The DNA here is from genome assembly GCF_059453495.1 of Arachis ipaensis. Lineage (NCBI taxonomy): Eukaryota > Viridiplantae > Streptophyta > Magnoliopsida > Fabales > Fabaceae > Arachis > Arachis ipaensis. Next base: position 35,416,705 of record NC_142437.1, read on the forward strand.
TGATGCCAAAGCCGAGCCTCATCATTCAAGTACACTATCTTGATCCCTCTAGGCATAGTGGTGTTCTGACCCATCTCCCAAGGAACAGCAGGGTCGAGATCTATCCGTGCCTTCACAGCATCCCAATCAAACCGCATCTGGCCCATGTCCTCCTCAGCCTGTGCAAAACCATCTGGCTGATCGGACTTGGCTGGGAGCTAGAGAATTGTCTCTATGGCCTCCTCAGTGACCAGAATTTGCTTTCCCCTCAGGTTCACTGCATCTAGGGTAGTAAGGTAGTAGTTGCAATAGAATTCCCGGACCCAAGATGCATTGACCTCTGTCAGTGGTCTCTCCAGAAAGAACCAGCCCCTTTGCTTGATTTGCTCAGTAGTGTACTGCAGGAGGGCTTCTGGAATCTTCAAGGTACGTTCCAGGTATAGATTTCTGGAGTTTGCAAAAGTCGGGTACTTCAGCTCACAGTACCGGTTTGTAAATTTTATAGGATCATTTGCAGGAAGTAGCTGGTTAGCTTTCTCCTGCTGTGTGAAGTTCTTCTCTCGCCATGATAAATCGTGCATTAGAGCAATGATGGATTGGGAGGAATCTCCTCTCTTGCGCTTGCCTTTACCTTTCCTCTGTGAGGCAGACATCCTGAAAAACAGAAAACCAGGAATTGGATAAAATAGGAAAGCAAATAGGCAATTTAAACAAAGGAAACTCAAAGCGGTAAGGGAGAAATAGAATAAGGAAAATGAGTAATTGAAATGTGATTGAATTAATGTTAAATGGAAAGAAAATAAGCAATATGCCATGGTTAGAAAGTTAGAGGAAAGTGAAAATAATCAGAAAAGAGATCCAAAGGGTTAGTATGGTAAAAAGAAATTAGTAAATTAGAATTAGTGAGTTAGGAAAGTAAGTGGCATAGAAAAATTCCATATAACAAGGATTCACAGGTAAGAATAGAAGTACTCATAATCGAATAAGGAAAACAGGGTGATGCTGATTCGAATAGAAATAAAGAAATCAGAAATTGGAATCAGTGAATCACAATTGCAGGTTATGAACCAGGAAATCAAAGAGGATAAGAAAGTGGCCCTAGCATTCATGAAATGGTTTGGGGGAAACAGAGTAAAACAGAGTTGCCAAACCAAAACAAGAATGAAAACAATTTTCAAAAAAATTTGGGCAGCATTCCGGCTAAAATTGGATTGTCCCGGAAAATAAACAGCAATCATATCAGTTCATATGAATTAAAGAATCAAGCTGCATGTACATAGATATAAAATAAACATAAAAACTCAATGTAAACAACAGCAACGTACAAGAAAGCAGCATATGAATCATTGATTATAGCAGCAACAGATTTGCACATAGGATAAAACAGAAGTAAGAACAGTGCAAGTAAACAGTCCTAGATCCACTAACCACAGCCTAAGCTACCTAACAACCTAAAAATCCACTACAACATGCAAGTCTAGCTATCCTAATCATGAACATAAACGGAATAAAAAATACAGAAAAGTGACGAACGGATAAAAAGGGTTGCGTGTTGCGGAACCTGGTAAGCGGAAGGGGTGGAACAGGGAAGAAGGTGGCTGCGGCGGCGTCCGGCGCGGTGGTGGTGCACGGCATCGTGGTGGCTGCTGATGGGGGCAGTGGCGGCGAGGGTTTTGGGTTGGTGATAGAAGGAGGGGGTGCGGTTGGGTGGTGGAGAGAGAGGGGGCGCGGCTGGGTGGCCGGCGATGGGGGGCGGTGGTCGCGGAGGCAGTGGTGGAGAGGGGAGGAGAGAGGAGGAAGGGAGAAGAAGGGAGGGGAGGGGGTTCGGGCGGCGGCGTACGAGGTGGCGGCGGCGTCTGGGTGGCCGGCGGTGGCGGCTAGGTGGTGCTGGGTGGTGGTTGGAGGGAGAGGGAGCAGAGAGGGAGAAGAGGGTTGGGGGTGGAGGGGGGCTCGCGACTGATAGGGTTCGCGGGCTGGGGGGTTATATTTTCTAATCCACGCGGCCGCGTGGGGCACGCGGTCGCGTGGTTGGGGCGAAAATGGGAGTGACGCGATCGCATGGGGTGCGCGATCGCATGAGAGGGGGGAAGGAAGGGTGACGCGATCGCGTGGGTCGCACGATCACGTCGCTGGAATTTGTGCTAAACGCACGACTCCAGCGTCGTTTTAGCGCAACTCTCTGTCTCCTTTTGGGGTGATGTGCAATCCATGCGACCCGATCGCGTCACTCACGTGGTCGCGTGGGATTGGTATTGTGCAAGTGACGCGATCGCATGGGGCATGCGATCGTGTGGGCTAATTTGTGCGAAACGCACAAGGGCCGCACGATTCCAGCCTAACTTTCTGTTCGTTAGATCCTTACGCCGATATATATATCACGCGGCCGCGTGGGTCACGCGGCCGCATGGGTGGTGTTTTTCGCGATATGACGCGATCGCATGGGGCATGCGGTCGCATCGTGCACCCTTTTTTTTTTATATATGCATGAAAAATGCAGAATGCAATGACTATCATGAATGCTTATGCATGATTCCAGGTTCAATAAATTAAAATGAAAAAGGAAAAATGAAAGCAATTAACAAGAAATAAATTGATAAACCACTATTTTATGGTTTATCTTGTGCTCAATTGAGTGGTTTTTATCTACTCTTTACCCACTTATTCATACTATTTACATGGTTTTACATTTGCCTTCCTAATTATGTGCTTTGATTGAAAACATGCTTCTTTGATCTTATAATTGCTTATTATTAATCCTCTCTTATTACCATTAGATGCCTTGATATGTGTGTTAAGTGAATTCAGAGATTATAAGGCAGGAATGGCTTGGAGAATGGGAACAAAGCATGCAAAAGTGGAAGGAATGCAATAAGTTGGAGAAATTGCTAAGCTGTCCAGCCTGACCTCTCTTCACTCAAACGGCTATAACTTTAGCTACAGAGGTCCAAACGACGCGGCTCCAGTTGCGTTGGAAAGCTAACCTCCGTGGCTTCGATTTGATATATAATATGATATAGTTCCTATGACCCTAGGCAACGCGACCACGTGATCCATGCGGCCGCGTCGCAGTGACGGAAATCAGCGCAGTTGAATTCGAAACCAGCGAATTCTGGACTGTTTTTGACCCAGTTTGCGGCCCAGAAAACACAGATTAGAGGCTATAAAGTGGGGAACTGTATCCATTCATGGGAGGCTCTGATAATTCACAATTTTAGGAGTAGATGTAGTTTTTAGAGAGAGAGGTTCTCTCCTCTCTCTTAGGATTAGGATTTAGGAATTCTCTTAGTTTTAGAGTGACTCTCAATCCCAGGTTCAATGTTCTTTTTATTTCTTTTCTCAATTTTGTTTATGACTCTCTATGTTTAGATTGATTTTCTATTTAATATATCTTGAGGTATTTCAGACTTATGATTGCTCCTTTTTATTATATAAATAATTTGGATTTTTCCCTTTTGGCTTTGGTTGATTTATTGGTAACGCTTAAGCTGTCAAATAAAGCAGTGGTTGAAATTGGGAGTTGCTCCAATAACTCTAGTCTTTCCATAGGAATTGACTAGGACCTGAGGATTAAGCTAATTAATCCACTTGATTTACCTTCATAGTTAGAGGTTAACAAAGTGGGATTAAAACCCAATTCTCATCGCAATTGACAAGAATAGGACTTCCAGTTCTTATACCTTGCCAAGAGTTTTATTATTTATTTAATTTAATACAATATTACTTTCTTGCCATTCACTATTCTTGTTTTTTATCTTATGCATTAAAACCCCCCAATTTACAAACTCATAACCAATAATAAGAACACCTCCCTGCAATTCCTTGAGAAGACGACCCGAGGTTTAAATACTCGGTTATCAATTTTAAAGGGGTTTGTTACTTGTGACAACCAAAACGTTTGTACGAAGGGATTTTTGTTGGTTTAGAGACTATATCTACAACGCGATTGTTTTTATGACATTCTTTACTGGCAAAAATCCTAACGTCAAAATGGCGCCGTTGCCGGGGAATTGCAAACGTGTGCCTTATTATTGGTTATTGTAAATATTTTATTTTTGCTTGTTTATTTATTTTTATTTTTATTTTTGCTTCTTCTTAAATTAAGAGGTTATTGGTTTTTATTTAGTTATTAAAAAAAATTTCAAAAATTTGTTCTTATTGTTCATCTTGATCTTCAAGTTGTTCTTCGCGTTCATCTTGACCTTCAAGCTGTTCTTAGTTGTTTTCTTTGTTTTGATCTAAAAATTTGAAATTTGGTATCATTTTATTGTTTTTCTCTTTCCTCATTAAATTTAAAAATATTTTTAATTAAATTTTTTCGAAAAAAAAATTCAAATTTTTATTTTTAAAATTTTTATCTTACCTTATCTTATTTCAAAAATCAAATTTCAAAATTCAATTTTAAAAATTTTCAAAATTTAATTTTCAAATTCAAAATTTAAATAACCTTTTAATATAAATTTATTTTTATTTTCATTTTTAATTTTTATTTTGCTACTATGAACTCTCACCCCGTTGGCTATGAGTCTGGTTACAATAATGTTGCAGGAGGAAGAAATTACAATGAGAACAGGCATCAAGGTTGGAACAATCAAAGATGGGAAGAGCCACAAGGATTTGATCAACCCTCATGGCAACAACCACCTCCAATGGAGTATCAACAACCACCACCATGTGCCTATGAACCCTTTCCTCAACATAACTTTGGATCACCACACTCACAAGCCCCTTTCCGCCATTCACCTCCATATAACCCCAACCCTCAACCACCATACCAACCACCTTATGAGCCATATGAACCATATATAGAACCACCCCAATTCCAACCCAATTACTCCCAAGAACCACCACTTCAATATTCATCATCTCCATATCCATCAATCCAAGAGCACTATGATCCTACTTATAAAAGCCGAGTGCATCAAGAGGCAAAGGATCGTCTCAAGGAAACAGTGGATCGATTTCAGGCAACCACTCAACAACTGGGGCAAGCATTAATTTAATGGGCTTCTAGGCGCTTAAATACACAAGGATCAGCCACAACCCCATGTGGACAGTCTAGTGAAGAGCGTAGCATGAAGGAAATACAAGAAACCCCAGTGGACAAGATAGAGAATGAATTCGTACTAGAACAAGTAGAAGACGCTGTCATTGTTCAAGAAGAAGAAGAAGTGGTTGAAGACTTAGGAGATACAGAACCTCCATGGGAAAGTCCAGTCATAGAGCCTCCTTCCAAGACTGTTGTAATTAATGCTGAGGAGGGTGTACAACCTCCAAAGCATATCATAGTTGAAGACTTGGAAGAGGTTGTTCAAGAGATGGAGATTCAAGAAGAAGAAGCACAACCTCCCATGCCCTTGGAGAGCAATGAAGAGAAGATTGAATTGGAAGAAAGCTACCAAGAGGAAGAGGTTGAAATTGAAGAAGCTTGCAAAGAGGTGGTAATTATCAGAAAAGAGCACAAGGGAGTGGAGCTTGCAATTTCATTAAAAATGCCTCCCCCTAAGTTGCCATCATCCTTCACAACATTCAAGTGGGTAAATTTCATATCCCTTATCTTTCTAATCCCACTTGAATATGGGCTACTGGAGACGGATGGTCAACTTAGAGCTCTTTGTGGCATTAAGAGTAAGAGGAAGATAGCCAGTGATAAGAATTGTCAAGCAAGGTTCATCATGGTTGGAAGCTTTAAGTTCAAACGCAAAGGTTGGTATAAAGCTCAACTGAATGGGTCTAGGAAGCTGTTTGGTCGCTGCAGTGAGAATTCAGATCACCTTTCACCCGGCTGGAAAAATACAGATCCCGACAAAAACGGGTGTAAAAGTAAAGTTTGGGATCCTGGAATCTGTTCTGGCAATTGTAACCCCGGGAGCCTAAGAATCTGTTTGAAGCTTCTTAAGGGCTTTACATGCTTAGTTTGGGACCCCGGAGGTTACTGGAGATACAAACATTGGTGGGGATTCCTGGATCAGTACAAGCACAAGCCACCATAACAAGAAGCTCATCAAATGTCCAACTTAAGGACTCTAACTAAAAGTGCTAGGTGGGAGACAACCCACCATGGTATGATCATCCTTTTTCATTTTTATTTAGTATTATTTGTTTTTGAATTTTATTTTATTTTGTTATATTGAACCTGGAGTTTTACATAACATTCTTATTAACACTGCATTCTGCATCTTTTCAGACTAAAAAAAAAAAAGAAGCGAGCACGCGACGCGACCGTATCAGCGACGCGTCCGCGTCGCAAGGAGAGGGAAGAAAAATAAAAACGAACAGAGAGTTTCGCAGGAGCAGCGCTGGAGGCGTGCCAATGGCACAAATCACCCCACGCGACCGCGTGACCCACGCGGCCGCGTGACCTGAAATCGGCGTAAAAATAGTGTATGGCAGAAAGTTGAGCTGGAAGCCCAAGCCCTCCCACGCGAACGCGTGCCCCACGCGGCCGCGTCATTTTAAGAAAAAGGCCACCCGCGCGATCGCGTCGACCACCCGTCCACTTGCACATCTCAGCATGCACCGAGAACGGTGCAATCTTTAAGTGTGGGGAGGTCGATACCGACTTCTGTGGGTTAGTTATTTCCTTCTCAACACTAATGTTTTATTTTCTTTATTTGTTCATTGTTGCATTTGCATGTTTGATTGCATATTTATTTGATTTTGTGCATATTCTACGACTACTTGGTTGAAGTAACAAATTTCTTTTTCAAGAAACTTTTTAGAGTATTTCACTAATTTAAATTAAAACTTTTTATTAAACTTGTTTGAAGAAATTTTATATTGGAACATGGTTTAGAGCTCGAACATACAAAACCTGTGAAATTTTTGAGCTTATTTGAATTGGTTGTATTTTATCAACCAATATTTTATTTTTGGTGTGTGTTGTTCTCTCTAAAATTGTGATCTTTATCTTGCTTAATTCTATATTTCCATGGTTTGATGTATGCATGCACTTATATGATTGAGGCCCTTGTTTCACTAAGCTTACATACCCATATGGCCTTACCCTTTCATTATCCTTTGCAAACCAATGTTGAGCCTATTATACCCCTTTTATTCTTTACTTTAGCTCATCACTAACTCTAAGCGGAAAACAATAATGTCCTTAATTTGAATTCTTGGTTAGCTTAGACTAGTGAGAGTGCTTATGATTTAAGTGTGGGGAAATTGGATTTGGAAACATTTGGTTTGAGAATTGAGTATGTTAGAATTTTCTGAAAATGTGAAAGAATGTTGAGAACATGTTCATGCATTCAATAATTTAATCATATGCATTGAGAAAATTAGAAAAATAAAATAAAATAAAATAAAATAATAAAAAATAATAATAATTTGAAAAAAAAAGAGAAAAAGAAAAGAAAAAAGAGCAAATAATAAAAAGGGGACAAAATGCCCCATAGTAAATAGTGAAAGCAATGCATATGTACTGTACTCGAAATTAGGATGCATGAATATATGGAAAACATGGTTAATGGATAGTTAGATATGGTATTATGATTATATGGATTGTCTAAAGTTAGGTGAAAAGTTCAAGTTAATTAAGGATTCAGATTTTGGTCCACCTGGCCAAATACAATCCTACCTTGACCCTAACCCTATTACAACCCTTAAAAGACCTCTTGATATGTGTATCTGTGCATTAAATTTTTGTTGATTGTTAGATAAAGATCAAGCCTTAGAAATAAATGTTAGTAGAGAATTGAGAGAATCGAACCTTAAACACTTGAGTGATTAGAGTGTATACACTTCCGGTGAGGGTTCGATACTCGATTCTTTGTTCTGGGCTTTTATGAGCTATTTTCTTCTGCAAGTTTATTCGTACTTCATTTTTATGATTTGAATTAGTGAAATTCAGTTCAGGTTTATTCTTGAAAGGTTTATTTACATTTAACCAAGTAGGAAGAAACATCTTAGCACGTAGTTGCATTCATATACATAGGTTGCATTTCAGACATTCTACCATTCCTCTTCACTCCTTTATAGCTTCTCTTGAGCTTAGCATGAGGACATGCTAATGTTTAAGTGTGGGGAGGTTGATAAACCACTATTTTATGGTTTATCTTGTACTCAATTGAGTAATTTTTATCAATTCTTTACCCACTTATTCATATAATTTGCATGATTTTACATTTTCCTTCCTGATTTTGTGTTATGATTGAAAACATGCTTCATTGGCCTTAAATTTGCTATGTTTAAATCCTCTCTTATTACCATTCGATGCCTTGATATGTGTGTTAAGTGTTTTCAGAGACTATAGGGCAGGAATGGCTTAGAAGATGGAAAGGAAGCATGCAAAAGTGGAAGGAATACAAGAAACTGAAGGAACTGCTAAAGCTGTCCAGCCTGACCTTCTGGTACTAAATCGACCATAACTTGAGCTACAAAAGTCCAAATGACGCGGTTCTAGTTGTGTTGGAAAGCTAACATTCGGCGCTTCGCAATGAGATATAATTTTCCATAGCTGTATGATGAGCAGATAATTTATACGCTTTTTGGCATTGTTTTTAGTGTGTTTTTAGTAGAATCTAGTTACTTTTAGGGATGTTTTCATTAGTTTTTATATTAAATTCACATTTCTGGACTTTACTATGAGTTTGTGTGTTTTTCTATAATTTCAGGTATTTTCTGGCTGAAATTGAGGGACTTGAGCAAAAATCAGATACAGAGGTTGAAGAAGGACTGCTGATGCTGTTGGATTCTGACCTCCCTGCACTCAAAATGGATTTTCTGGACCTACAGAACTCGAAATGGCGTGCTTCCAATTGCATTGGAAAGTAGACATCCAGGGCATTCTAGCAATATATAATAGTCCATACTTTGCCCAAGTTTAGATGATGCAAACTGGCGTTCAACGCCAGCTCTCTGCCCAATTCTGGCATCCGGCGCCAGAAACAAGTTGCAAAGTAGAGTTCAATGCCCAAACTGGCACCAAAACTGGCGTTCAACTCCAGGAATGACCTCTACACGTGTAACACTCAAGCTCAGCCCAAGCACACACCAAGTGGGCCCCGGAAGTGGATTTATGCATCAATTACATACTTCTGTAAACCCTAGTAGCTAGTTTATTATAAATAGGACCTTTCACTATTGTATTAGACATCTTTGATCAGCTGTATGCTATCTTAGATCACGTTTTAGGGGCTGGCCATCTCGGCCATGCTGGACCTTTTTCACTTATATATTTTCAACGGTAGAGTTTCTGCACTCCATAGATTAAGGTGTGGAGCTCTGCTGTTCCTCAAAGATTAATGCAAAGTACTACTGTTTTCTATTCAATTCATCTTATTTCGCTTCCAAGATATTCATTCGCACTTCAATCTGAATGTGATGAACGTGACAATCATCATCATTCCCTATGAACGCGTGCCTGACAACCACTTCCGTTCTACATTAGATTGAATGAGTATCTCTTAGATCTCTTAATCGGAATCTTCGTGGTGTAAGCTAGAATGATGGTGGCATTCATGAGAATCCGGAAGGTCTAAACCTTGTCTGTGGTATTCCGAGTAGGATTCAATGATTGAATGACTGTGACGAGCTTCAAACTTGCGATTGCTGGGCGTAGTGACAGACGCAAAAGGATAGTAAATCCTATTCCAGCATAATCGAGAACCGATAGATGAATAGCCATGCCGTGACAGGGTGCGTTGACCATTTTCACTGAGAGGATAGGATGTAACCATTGACAAGGGTGATGCCTCCAGACGATTAGCCGTGCCGTGACAGGGCATTTGGATCATTTTCCCGAGAGAAGACCGAAAGTAGCCATTGACAATGGTGATGCATTACATAAAGCCAGCCATGGAAAGGAGTAAGACTGATTGGATGAAGATAGCAGGAAAGCAGAGGTTCAGAGGAACGAAAGCATCTCTATTCGCTTATCTGAAATTCTCACCAATGATTTACATAAGTATTTCTATCCCTATTTTATTAATTATTTTCGAAAACCCCATTACTATTTTATATCCGCCTGACTGAGATTTACAAGGTGACCATAGCTTGCTTCATACCAACAATCTCCGTGGGATTCGACCCTTACTCACGTAAGGTATTACTTGGACGACCCAGTGCACTTGCTGGTTAGTTGTGCGAAGTTGTGAACCATGGTATTGGCATCATGTTTTGGCGCCATTACCAGGGAAAGAAAGAGCGATGAATTTTACATAATCAAAGTGTAATCACAATTTCTGCGCACCAAGTTTTTGGTGCCGTTGCCGGGGATTGTTCGAGTTTGGACAACTGACGGTTCATCTTCTTGCTCAGATTAGGTAATTTTCTTTTTGTTTTGTTTTCAAAAATCTTTCAAAAATCTTTCAAAAATATTTTCCTTTGTTTTCGAAAAAATTAATTAAAAATGTTTTCAAAAATATACTTTTCTTCAGGATTTTTAAGAATGAATTCTAGTGTTTCATGAAACATGTTGAATCCTATCTGGCTGTAAAGCCATACCCAAACTGCTTTGGGATGGGTCTTCAACTAATCACCTCAATGGAGCCATGTCCAATTCTTTTGGATAGGGCATGTTAGGCTTGTCATGTCTGAATTACACTCATATTTTTATTAAAGCTTGGCTGGCTATTAAGCCATGCCTGACCCTTTGATTGGAGCTTTAAGACTAACATGGCAAGATTCCTGGAATTCATATTAAAAATTTTGGAATCCTTATTTTTATTTTTCACAATAATTTTCGAAAAAAAATTTAAAAGAAAATACAAAAAAATCATAAAATCATAAAAATCAAAAATATTTTTGTGTTCTTGTTTGAGTCCTGAGTCATGTTATAAGTTTGGTGTCAATTGCATGTGCATCTTGCATTTTTCGAAAATTCATGCATTCATAGTGTTCTTCATGATCTTCAAGTTGTTCTTGGTAAGTCTTCTTGTTTGATCTTTGCATTTGCATGTTTTGTGTCTTTTCTTGTTTTTCATATGCATTCTTGGATTCTTAGTGTCTAAGCATTAAAGAATTCTAAGTTTGGTGTCTTGCATGTTTTTTTTGCATTAAAAATTTTTCAAAAATGTGTTCTTGATGTTCATCATGACATTCATAGTGTTCTTGGTGTTCATCTTGACATTCATATCATTCTTGCATGCATTCATTGTTTTGATCCAAAATTCTCATGAATTGCATCCTTTTTCTTGTTTTTCTCTCTCATCATAAAAATTCAAAAATAAAAAAAAATGCCTTTCCCTTTCTCTCTCATCAAATTCGAAAATTTGGATTGACTTTTTCAAAAATTTTTAAAATCTAGTTGTTTTTTTTATGAGTCAAATCAAATTTTCAATTTAAAAATCTTATCTTTTTCAAAATCTTTTTCAAAAATCGAATCTTTTTCATTTTTCTTAGTTATTTTCGAAAATTCTAAAAATATTTTTCAAAAATCTTTTTCTTAATTTTACATCATATTTTCGAAAATAACATCATCAATTAATGTTTTGATTCAAAAATTTCAAGTTTGTTACTTGCTTGTTAAGAAAGATTCAAACTTTAAGTTCTAGAATCATATCTTGTGATTTCTTGTCAATCAAGTTATTAATTGTGATTTTAAAAATCAAATCTTTTTTAAAAAACTAATTTATATCCTATCTTTTCAAAAATATCTTCTCATCATATCTTTTTCAAAAATTTGATTTCAAAATATCTTTTCTAACTTCTTAACTTCTTATATTTTCAAAATTGACTTTCAAAATTTGTTTCAACTAACTAACTAACTTTTTGTTTGTTTCTATCTTTTTCAAAACTACCTAACTAACTCTCTTTCTAATTTTCGAAAATATCTCCCCCTTTTTCAAAATTTCTTTTTAATTAAACTAATCATTTTATTTTTTTATTTGAATTTTCGAAAAAACTACTAACCCTTTTCAAAATTAGTTTTCAAAAATCACTAACTCTTTTTCAAAAAAATTATTTTCGAAAATTCCCCTTCTCTCTCATCTCCTTCTATTTATTTATTCATCTACTAACACTTCATCCCACCCAAATTCGAACCCCCTCTTCCATCTGTGTTCGAATTTCTTCTTCTTTTCTTCTACTCACACTGGGACCTCTATACTGTGGTAAAAAGGACCCCTATTATTATTATTTTTCTGTTCTCTCTTTTTCATATGAGCAGGAGCAAGGACAAGAACATTCTTGTTGAAGCAGATACAGACCCTGAAAGGACTCTGAAGAGGAAACTAAGAGAAGCTAAATTACAACAATCCAGAGAGAACCTTTTAGAAATTTTCAAACAGGAAGAGGAGATGGCAGCCGAAAATAATAATAATGCAAGGAGAATGCTTGGTGACTTTACTGCACCTAATTCCAATTTACATGGAAGAAGCATCTCCATTCCTGCCATTGGAGCAAACAACTTTGAGCTGAAACCTCAATTAGTTTCTCTGATGCAGCAGAACTGCAAGTTTCATGGACTTCCATCTAAAGATCCTTTTCAGTTCTTAACTGAGTTCTTGCAAATATGTGATACTGTTAAGACTAATGGAGTAGATCCTGAAGTCTACAGGCTCATGCTTTTCCCTTTTGCTGTAAGAGACAGAGCTAGAATCTGGTTGGACTCTCAACCCAGAGACAGCCTGAACTCTTGGGATAAGCTGGTCACGGCTTTCTTAGCCAAGTTCTTCCCTCCTCAAAAGCTGAGCAAGCTTAGAGTGGATGTTCAAACCTTCAGACAGAAAGAAGGTGAATCCCTCTATGAAGCTTGGGAAAGATACAAGCAGCTGACCAAAAAGTGTCCTTCTGACATGCTTTCAGAATGGACCATCCTGGATATATTCTATGATGGTTTATCTGAGCTATCAAAGATGCCATTGGATACTTCTGCAGGTGGATCCATTCACCTAAAGAAAACGCCTGCAGAAGCTCAAGAACTCATTGACATGGTTGCTAATAACCAGTTTATGTACACTTCTGAGAGGAATCCTGTGAGTAATGGGACGCCTATGAAGAAGGGAGTTCTTGAGGTTGATACTCTGAATGCCATATTGGCTCAGAACAAAATATTGACTCAGCAAGTCAATATGATTTCTCAGAGTCTGAATGGAATGCAAGCTGCATCCAACAGTACTCAAGAGGCATCTTCTGAAGAAGAAGCTTATGATCCTAAGAACCCTGCAATAGCAGAGGTGAATTACTTAGGTGAACCTTATGGAAACACCTATAACTCATCATGGAGAAATCATCCAAATTTCTCATGGAAGGATCAAAAGCCTCAACAAGGCTTTAATAATGGTGGAAGAAACAGGTTTAGCAATAGCAAGCCTTTTCCATCATCCACTCAGCAACAGACAGAGAATTCTGAGCAGAACCCATCTAGCTTAGCAAACTTAGTCTCTGATCTATCTAAGGCCACTGTGAGTTTCATGAATGAAACAAGGTCTTCCATTAGAAATTTGGAAGCACAAGTAGGCCAGCTGAGTAAAAGGATCACTGAAATCCCTCCTAGTACTCTCCCAAGCAATACAGAAGAGAATCCAAAAGGAGAGTGCAAGGCCATTGACATCAGCACCATGGCCGAACTTGTAAGGGAAGGGGAGGACATGAATCCCAAGGAGGAAGACCTCCTGGGACGTCCAGTGATCAATAAGGAGCTTCCCTCTGAGGAACCAAAGGACTCTGAGGCTCATCTAGAGACCATAGAGATTCCATTGAACCTCCTTATGCCCTTCATGAGCTCTGATGAGTATTCCTCTTCTGAAGAGAATGAGGATATTACTGAAGAGCAAACTGCCAAGTTTCTTGGTGCAAACATGAAGCTGAATGCCAAATTATTTGGTATTGAAACTTGGGAAGATGAACCTCCCTTGTTCACCAATGAGCTAAGTGATCTGGATCAACTGACATTGCCTCAGAAGAGACAGGATCCTGGAAAGTTCATAATACCTTGTACCATAGGCACCATGATCTTTAAGGCTCTGTGTGACCTTGGTTCAGGAATAAACCTCATGCCCCTCTCTGTAATAGAGAAACTAGGAATCTATGGGGTGCAAGCTACTAAAATCTCATTAGAGATGGCAGATAATTCAAGAAAACAGGCTTATGGACAAGTAGAGGATGTGTTAGTAAAGGTTGAAGGCCTTTACATCCCTGCTGATTTCATAGTCTTGGATACTGGAAAGGAAGAGGATGAATCCATCATCCTAGGAAGACCTTTCCTGGCCACAGCAAGAGCTGTAATTGATGTGGACAGAGGAGAATTGATCCTTCAATTAAATGAGGACAACCTTGTGTTTACAACTCAAGGATCTCTCTCTGCATCCATGGAGAGGAAGCATAAAAAGCTTCTCTCAAAGCAGAGTCAACCAAAGCCCCCACAGTTAAACTCTAAGTTTGGTGTTGGGAGGCCACAACCAAACTCTAAGTTTGGTGTTGAACTCCCATATCCAAACTCTAAGTTTGGTGTTGGAGAGTCTCAACAATGCTCTGAACATCTGTGAGGCTCCATGAGAGCCCACTGTCAAGCTACTGACATTAAAGAAGCGCTTGTTGGGAGGCAACCCAATTTTTATTTATCTAACTATATTTTTCTTAGTTATATGTCTTTATAGGTTCATGATCATGTGGGGTCACAAAATAAATATAAAAATTGAAAACGGAATCAAAAACAGCAGAAGAAAAATCACACCCTGGAGGAAGCATCTGCCTGGCGTTCAACGCCAGAACAGAGCATGGTTCTGGCGCTGAACGCCCAAAATGGGCAGCATCTGGGCGCTGAACGCCCAGAACAAGCATGGTTCTGGCGTTCAACGCCAGAAATGGGCAACAAATGGGCGTTGAACGCCCAAAATGGGCACCAACCTGGCGCTGAACGCCCAGAGTTGTGTGCAAGGGCATTTTACATGCCTAATTTGGTGCAAGGTTGTAAATCCTTAAACACCTCAGGATCTGTGGACCCCACAGGATCCCCACCTACCTCCACTCACTTCTTCTCACCCCTCTTTCACACAATCCCATAAACACTCTTCCCCAAAACTCTTCACCAATCACCTCAAACTCTCTTCCCCATCACCTCTTCTCCACTCACATCCATCCACTCTTCCCCATAAACCTACCTCATAAACTCCACCTACCTTCAAAATTCAAAACCAATTCCCCACCCAAACCCACCCATATGGCCGAAACCTTCCCCCCTCCCTTCCCTATATAAAGCCCTCCATTCTTCTTCAAATTCATACAACACAACCCCTCTATACCCTTCTTGGCCGAAACACAACACCTTCCCCCTCTCCTCCATATCTTCTTCTTCTTCCTCTATTCTTTCTTTTATTGCTCGAGGGCGAGCAATATTCTAAGTTTGGTGTGGTAAAAGCATAAGCTTTTTGTTTTTCCATTACCATTGATGGCACCTAAGACCGGAGAATCCTCTAGAAAGGGGAAAGAGAAGACAAAAGCTTCCACCTCCGAGTCATGGGAGATGGAAAGGTTCATCTCCAAATCCCATCAAGACCACTTCTATGATGTTGTGGCCAAGAAGAAGGTGATCCCTGAGGTCCTTTTCAAACTCAAAAGAAATGAGTATCCGGAGATCCGACATGAAATTCAAAGAAGAGGTTGGGAAGTTCTAACAAATCCCATCCAACAAGTCGGCATCCTAATGGTTCAAGAGTTCTATGCCAATGCATGGATCACCAAGAACCATGATCAAAGTAAGAACCCGGATCCAAAGAACTATGTTACAATGGTTCGGGGGAAATACTTGGATTTTAGTCCGGAAAATGTGAGGTTGGCGTTTAACTTGCCTATGATGCAAGGAGATGAACGTCCCTACACTAGAAGGGTCAACTTTAATCAAAGGTTGGACCAAGTCCTTATGGATATATGTGTGGAAGGAGCTCAATGGAAGATTGACTCCAAAGGCAAGCCGGTTCAACTAAGAAGATTGGACCTCAAGCCTGTGGCTAGAGGATGGTTGGAATTCATCCAATGCTCCATCATCTCCACTAGCAACCGATCTGAAGTTACTGTGGATCGGACCATCATAATTCATAGCATCATGATTGGAGAGGAAATAGAAGTTCATGAAGTCATCTCTAATGAACTCCATAAAATAGCCGAAAAGTCATCCCCCATGGCAAGGCTAGCTTTTCCTCATCTTATTTGCCATCTATGTTACTCAGCTGGAGCTTTCATAGAAGGAGACATTCCTATTAAGCAAGAGAGCCCATTTATGGAGCTCAAAAGGCGCAAGAAGCTCATCACCATGAGATCCCGGAAATGCCTCAAATGCATTTTCCTCCACAAAATTATTGGGAGCAAATCAACACCTCCCTAGAAGAATTAAGTTCCAACATGGGACAATTAAGGGTGGAACATCAAGAGCAATCCATCATGCTCCATGAAATAAGAGAAGATCAAAAAGCAATGAGGGAGGAGCAACAAAGACAAGGAAGAGACATAGAAGAGCTTAAGGACATCATTGGTTCCTCAAGAAGGAAACGCCACCATCACTAAGGTGGATTCATTCCTTGTTCTTATTTCTTCTGTTTTTCGTTTTCTATGTTGTGTGCTTATCTATGTTTGTGTCTTCATTACATGATCATTAGTAGTTAGTAACTATGTCTTAAAGTTATAAATGTCCTATGAATCCATCACCTCTCTTAAATAAAAAAAATGTTTTAATTCAAAAGAACAAGAAGTACATGAGTTTTGAATTTATCCTTGAACTTAGCTTAATTATATTGATGTGGTGACAATACTTCTTGTTTTCTGAATGTATGCTTGAACAGTGCATATGTCTTTTGAAGTTGTTGTTTAAGAATGTTAAATATGTTGGCTCTTGAAAGAATGATGACTAGGAAATATGTTATTTGATAATCTGAAAAATCATAAAAATGATTCTTGAAGCAAGAAAAAGCAGCAAAGAACAAAGCTTGCAGAAAAAAAAATAGGCAAAAAAAAATATAGAAAGAAAAAGAAAAAGCAAGCAGAAAAAGCCAAAAGCTCTTAAAACTAAGAGGCAAAAGCAAAAAGCCAATAACCCTTAAAACCAAAAGGCAAGGGTAATTAAAAAGGATCCCAAGGCTTTGAGCATCAGTGGATAGGAGGGCCTAAAGGAATAAAATCCTGGTCTAAGCAGCTAAACCAAGCTGTCCCTAACCATGTGCTTGTGGCGTATAGGTGTCAAGTGAAAACTTGAGACTGAGCGGTTAAAGTCAAGGTCCAAAGCAAAAAAAAAAAGAGTGTGCTTAAGAACCCTGGACACCTCTAATTGGGGACTTTAGCAAAGCTGAGTCACAATCTGAAAAGGTTCACCCAATTATGTGTCTGTGGCATTTATGTATCTGGTGGTAATACTGGAAAACAAAGTGCTTAGGGCCACGGCCAAGACTCATAAAGAAGCTGTGTTCAAGAATCATCATACTGAACTAGGAGAATCAATAACACTATCTGAACTCTGAGTTCCTATAGATGCCAATCATTCTGAACTTCAATGGATAAAGTGAGATGCCAAAACTATTCAAGAGGCAAAAAGCTATAAGTCCCGCTCATTTAATTGTAGCTATGTTTCATTGATAGTTTGGAATTTATAGTATATTCTCTTCTTTTTATCCTATTTGATTTTCAGTTGCTTGGGGACAAGCAACAATTTAAGTTTGGTGTTGTGATGAGCGGATAATTTATACGCTTTTTGGCATTGTTTTTAGTGTGTTTTTAGTAGAATCTAGTTACTTTTAGGGATGTTTTCATTAGTTTTTATATTAAATTCACATTTCTGGACTTTACTATGAGTTTGTGTGTTTTTCTGTGATTTCAGGTATTTTCTGGCTGAAATTGAGGGACTTGAGCAAAAATCAGATTCAGAGGTTGAAGAAGGACTGCTGATGCTATTGGATTCTGACCTCCCTGCACTCAAAATGGATTTTCTGGAGCTACAGAACTCGAAATGGCATGCTTCCAATTGCATTGGAAAGTAGACATCCAGGGCATTCTAGCAATATATAATAGTCCATACTTTGCCCAAGTTTAGATGACGCAAACTGGCGTTCAACGCCAGCTCTCTACCCAATTCTGGCGTCCGGCGCCAGAAACAAGCTGCAAAGTGGAGTTCAACGCCCAAACTGGCACCAAAACTGGCGTTCAACTCCAGGAATGACCTCTACACATGTAACACTCAAGCTCAGCCCAAGCATACACCAAGTGGGCCCCGGAAGTGGATTTATGCATCAATTACTTACTTCTGTAAACCCTAGTAGCTAGTTTATTATAAATAGGACCTTTCACTATTGTATTAGACATCTTTGATCAGTTGTATGCTATCTTAGATCACGTTTTAGGGGCTATCCATCTCGGCCATGCCTGGACCTTTCACTTATGTATTTTCAACGGTAGAGTTTCTGCACTCCATAGATTAAGGTGTGGAGCTCTGCTGTTCCTCAAAGATTAATGCAAAGTACTACTGTTTTCTATTCAGTTCATCTTATTTTGCTTCCAAGATATTCATTCGCACTTCAATCTGAATGTGATGAACGTGAAAATCATCATCATTCCCTATGAACGTGTGCCTGACAACCACTTCCGTTCTACATTAGATTGAATGAGTATCTCTTAGATCTCTTAATCGGAATCTTCGTGGTGTAAGCTAGAATGATGGCGGCATTCAAGAGAATCCGGAAGGTCTAAACCTTGTCTGTGGTATTCCGAGTAGGATTCAATGATTGAATGACTGTGACGACCTTCAAACTTGCGATTGCTGGGCGTAGTGACAGACGTAAAAGGATAGTAAATCCTATTCCAGCATGATCGAGAACCGACAGATGAATAGCCGTGCCGTGACAGGGTGCGTTGACCATTTTCACTGAGAGGATAGGATGTAACCATTGACAAGGGTGATGCCTCCAGACGATTAGCCGTGCCGTGACAGGGCATTTGGATCATTTTCCCGAGAGAAGATCGAAAGTAGCCATTGACAATGGTGATGCATTACATAAAGCCAGCCATGGAAAGGAGTAAGACTGATTGGATGAAGATAGCAGGAAAGCAGAGGTTCAGAGGAACGAAAGCATCTCTATTCACTTATCTGAAATTCTCACCAATGATTTACATAAGTATTTCTATCCCTATTTTATTAATTATTTTCGAAAACCCCATTACTATTTTATATCCGCCTGACTGAGATTTACAAGGTGACCATAGCTTGCTTCATACCAACAATATCCGTGGGATTCGACCCTTACTCACGTAAGGTATTACTTGGACGACGCAGTGCACTTGCTGGTTAGTTGTGCGAAGTTGTGAACCATGGTATTGGCATCATGTTTTTGGCGCCATTACCAGGGAAAGAAAGAGCGATGAATTTTACATAATCAAAGTGTAATCACAATTTCTACGCACCACTGTACTGAATCCAAGCAATGCGAACGCGTAGATTACGCAGACGCATGACCTGGCAAAAACCCAATCCACGCTAACGCGTGGACGACGCTTCCGCGTGACTTTGCAGTGACCTGTACGTACCAAAAATTACTGGGGGCGATTTCTGGGCTGTTTTTGACCCAGTTTTCGGCCCAGAAAACACAGATTAGAGGCTATAAAGTGGGGGAATCAATCCATTCATTCATACAATTCAGACAACTTTTATATTCACAATTTTTAGGTTTTAGATGTAGTTTTAGAGAGAGGGAGGTTCTCTCCTCTCTCTTAGGTTTTAGAATTAGGATTTCTTTTACTTTATGGTTATTACTCCATTCCAGGTTCAATGTTCCTTTATTTTATTTTCTATTTTTATTTATTCTATTACTTTAATTGTTATTTATCTTTTCAATTTGGCTTATGAATCTTTCCATGTTAGATTTGAATGTTCTATTTAATATAATTTGAGGTATTTCATATTTATGATTGTTTTAGTCTATTTATGGTGCTTCCAATTTAATTTAGATTTTTCTCCTTTTGCTTTTGGTTAAGTAATTGGTAACACTTGAGTTATCAAACTCAGCGGTTGATTGAGAGTTAGAAACTGCTGATTGACTTGGATCCCTCTAAAGCTAGTCTTTCCACAGGATTTGACTAGGACTTGAGGAATCAAGTTAATTGGTCAACTTGACTTTCTTTTATTTAGTAAGGGTTAACTAAGTGGGAGCAAAAGCTAATTCTCATCACATCTGATAAGGATAATTAGGATGGGATTTCCAGTTCTCATACCTTGACAAGAGTTTTTTGAATT
Organism: Arachis ipaensis; assembly: GCF_059453495.1. Lineage (NCBI taxonomy): Eukaryota > Viridiplantae > Streptophyta > Magnoliopsida > Fabales > Fabaceae > Arachis > Arachis ipaensis. Next base: position 35,436,836 of record NC_142437.1, read on the forward strand.
ATTAATTTATTTTTTTTTGTCATTTAAATTACTTGTTCTCTATTTTAAAAACCCAAAAATATACCTTTTTCATAACCAATAATAAACCATACTTTCCTGTAATTCCTTGAGAAGACGACCCGAGGTTTAAATACTTCGGTTATAAATTTATTTGGTGGGTTTTGTTACTTGTGACAACCAAACTTTTGTACGAAATGATTCTCTGTTGGTTTAAAAACTATACTTACAACGCGATTATTTTTATAAAATTCTTTACTAGTAGTTAATCCAGTTCGTCAATGGTCTCAAACAAGCTTTCCGTCAATGGTATCACAAGTTTCATCAAGTCATCACCTTATATGGTTTTGAGGTAAATATCATAGATGAGTGTGTATACCACAAGTTCAGTGGGAGTAAATACATCTTTTTGGTCTTATATGTTGATGACATTCTACTTGTCAGTAACGATATAGGCTTGTTGCATGAAAATAAGAAATTTCTATCGAATAAATTTGAAATGAAAGATCTTGGTGATGCTTTTTTTGTATTAAGAATCGAGATACTAAGAGATCGCTCTCAAAGTATTCTTGGATTATCACAAAAGAACTATATCGAAAAGATTTTAAGTAGATATGACATGAAAAATTGTAGACCAATGGATACACCCGTAGCTAAAGGAGACAAGTTTAGTCTCAAGCAATGCCCTAAAAATGATTTTGAGAAGACAGCAATGCATGATAAACCTTATGCTTCAGCACTAGGGAGCTTAATGTATGCTCAAGTCTGTACACGTCCCGATATATCATTTATAGTGGGAGTGTTGGGTAGATACTTGAACAATCCGGGCATGGATCATTGGATAGCTGTTAAACGTGTAATGCATTATCTAAAGAGAACAAATGATTATATGCTTACTTATCGGAGATCAGAAAATTTGGAGATCATTGGATACTCTGATTCCGATTTTGTGGCATATGGTTACAAAATGTTGTCACTGAGCTTTGTATAGTAGATGCCATTGAAGAGCCATTAAAGATATTTTGTGATAATAAATCAGCAGTACCATACTCCAACAACAATAAGAGCTTGACAAAATCGAAGCATATAGACATCAAATTCTTAGTTGTCAAGGAGAAAGTTTAAGAAAAACAGATTTCTATAGAACATATAGGAACAGAGTATATACTAGCAGACCCATTACCAAGGGATTGATCCATAAAGTCTTTCATGGGCACACTGTTCGGATGGGTGTCAATATTTCTGATGCCTTGGTTTAGTGGGAGTTTATTTTATGCTATATGTCGTATGACAGATATTGAATTATTTTTCTGTAGAATTAAATTGATGGTTTTTTTTCTATTATGTGAAATTTTTATTTTGCAATATTTGTTTTGTGTTTGATCTCAATAAAGTTTTAAAGTTGGACCAGTTGGAAATAGATATGCATAAGATCACTTGGCATGTAATTTTTATATTACTCATTCAAATTTGATCTATGTCGTTAAATACATTAGTATGGTGATCATCGTGGTTTAGTCATGACACTAATGTGATAAAAGTTGTGGTAATTCCATATCTAATGTATGAGACAGACCAGATTGTTAAAGTAATAAAGGAAATAGCATTCTGATGCACGCATAAAATTTATAAGATGTGATTATCTCAAGAAATAATATATGTATAGGCCAACTGGGAGATTATTAGGAAATTATTTAATTTCCTAATTTGTTTGTGGGCAATACATATATTAATTGTAATCACAAATTATGCTATTTTAAATTAAATGACTTATATAAAGGTAATCTCATTTATTGCTATAAATGCTAAATTGAATAAGTGATAATTACTTTTGATTTGAAATTAAATGAGAATAAAACTAGATATTATCTTCTGGACTTTAGATATATTATCTTTTGGATTTAAGATATATTATCTTTTGGACTTTAGATACTATTTTATTTGGATTTTAGGGTTTAATAGGTGACATGCTCAAATATAAATAGTAATTTCGGGGTTTCGGTCCCTAATATACCAAAGCTGCCTTTATCGCTCTTTTCCCATCAGAAGAGTCACAATTCAGCCCTATTAAAGATACAGAAGACTTTGGTTGAGAAAGATTAAAAGAACCACAAGACTAAGACAATCCTTCTATCAATTTCTGATTTTTATGAATAAAGGTACATTTTCGCATTATGATATATTTTTGATGATTCAATATGGATGATCTGGATTAATGAAATAATTTATTTTAACAATTTAGGATATTTTATGTCTCTTTAAAGGGTTAAATTTGTTTTTATATATTTATTATACGACAAATTTTTAACGAGAAAATTGATCCTATACACTAGAGATTTGTTTTCATACATCAATACCCTTGATAAATTTTCTAAAAGACAATTGTGTTAAAACAAAATTAGACATTTATCTTCAAGAGTGTGTCATATTTAAAAATTCTACAAGTAACTGTTTGAAACTTTTAATACAATCATGCTAGGTGATTAAGGTACGAGTCAACAACAACCAATTATTAGTTAGTTGTAAACAAATTAATAAAAATATTTAAAAAATATAAAAAACATTTAAAATCTAAAAAACAAACATCTAAAACCAAATGAAAATAAATATTTAAAATTATTATAAAAAAAATATCAAAAACCTAATAAAATGATATATTTAAAATTATTGGAAAAAGAGTATCTTATAACAAAAAAAAATATCCAAACCAAAAGAAAAAATTAGTCAAAAATTAAAAAAATATTTAAAATTATTAAAAAATATCCAAAACGCTGCAACTATTGTAAAATAAATAAAGAAGATATAATAAATATAAAATAAAGACGTGTAAATAGAAGACTCTAGTATTGATATTTACCAATATAATTATCTTACTATAATAATAGAAGCAACTTATATATTTACTAGTATTATATATTTGCGACTTAAGAACTTAAAGAGAGAAATAGAAAGGAAAGAGAAAGGAATATTTTTATTGCTGTGTATAGTTCCTCAGATTGCTTTACTATTTATAGGCGTGTGAAGTTTATAATTTTAACTTCATTAACTTATGTTTGCCGTGAGGAGTTGAGCCATTCAGTTTCGAAAACAAAATCAACCGCCCATATTAATTATGGTCATCCACCTCATTTGTTCTTATCATAACACTCCCCCTTAGATGACCATTTAAGATTATGCCTCATTAAAATCTTACTAAAAAAAATTCAATGGGAAAAAACTTTAGTGAAGGAAAAAGTATAATATCCTTTGTGACGGGGACTGCCTCATTAAAAACTTTGTCAAGAAAAATCCAATGGAAAAAAAAACTTGACTAGGGAAAAAAGAGTACAATCTCCCCCTCTTGTCGACATCATTTAATATCTTAAAATCGACGCATCTCAATCTGATGTATCAATCTTTCAAAGGAAGATTTTGGAAGTGACTTTGTAAATAAGTCTGCCAGATTATCACTTGAGCAGATCTGTTAGACATAAATTGTTCCTTGATTTTGAAAATCATGAGTGAAGAAGAATTTGGGAGAAATATGCTTTGTTCTATCACCGTTGATGTATCCACCCTTAAGTTGAGCAATGAATGCTGTATTATCTTCAAACAGGACAGTTGGAGCTATCTTATAATCAAATAGTCCACATGATGACAAATATATTGGATCAAATTTCTGAGCCAAAAACACTCATGACTAGTTTCATGTATTGCTAGTATTTCAGCATGATTAGAGGATGTTGCCGCAATCGTCTGTTTCGTGGACCTCCATGATATAACTGTACCACCATATGTGAATAGGTATCTTGTTTGAGATCCCCTTTATGTGAATTAGATAAGTATCCAGCATCTGCATAGCCAACTAATTGTGACTTGGATCCATAGGGATAAAATAATCCCATATCAACTGTTCCATGAAGATATCGAAAGATTTGTTTGATTCTATTCCAATGTCTTCTGGTTAGAGAGGAACTATATCTTGCTAGTAAATTCACAGCAAATGATATATCGGGTCTTGTATTATTAGCAAGATACATTAGCACTCCAATGGCACTAAGATATGGTACTTCAGGACTAAGTATATTTTCATTTTCTTCCTTAGGACGGAATTGATCCTTTTCCACATCCAAAGATCTTACGATCATTGGGGTACTTAATGGATGCGACTTATCCATATAAAATCACTTCAAGATTTTTTCTGTGTATGTTGTTTGATGAATAAAGATCCCATTTTTCGTATGCTCAATCTGCAGGGCGAGACAGAATTTAGTCTTTCCAATATCTTTCATCTCAAACTCTTCTTTTAGAGATTTTATAATTGTTGGAATCTCTTCAGGAGTTCCAATGATATTTAAATCATCAATGTACATAGCAATTATAGTGAATCCAGATGTAGATTTCTTTATGAAAACACATGGGCAGATATCATCATTTTTAAATCTATTTTTGGCCAGATACTCAGTAAGATGATTATACCATATTCGTCTAGATTGCTTTAGCCATATAGAGATCATTGCAATTTGACTGAATATAACCCATGTGAATATTCATTAGATGGTTTAGATATCTATAGTCCTTCAGGGACTTTTATATAGATATCACGATCTAATGATCCGTATAAATAGGCTGTTACCACATCCATTAAATGCATATGTTGTTTATGGTATGTGGACAAATTGATCAAATAATGCAATGTTATTACATCCACTAGAATATGTTTCTTCATAATCTATACCAGGCCTTTGTGAAAAACCTTATGCTACACGTCGAGCTTTGTAGCGTACAATTTCATTTTTCTCATTTCATTTTCTCACAAATACCCATCTGTATCCAATAGGTTTTACATCTTCTGGTGTACAGACTACAAGTCCAAAGACTTCACGTTTTGCAAGTGAGTCTAACTCAGCCTTCATGGCTTCTTCCTATTTCGGCCAATCATTCCTTTGTTGACATTCTTCGACTGTTCTTGTCTCAAGATCCTTACTTTCATGCATAATATTTAATGCCACATTATATGCAAATATTTCATTGATAATTGTCTTATTTCGATCCCATTTTTCTCCTGTAAAGACATAATTTATTGAGATCTCATCATTTTCACAATTTTCAGGTACCTGAACGTCTTATGGCATTAAAATTATATCAGAATTTTGGATAACTGCAAGTATCTCTACTATGTCTTTTTCAACAGGGATAGTATTTACCTCTTTTTTTTCGAGAATTTTTGTCTTTGGAACCAATGATAAACCCCAATTTTGTGGTTTATCTTGTGCTTAATTTGGGGGATTTTATCAACTTTTCTCACATTTATTCAATGAAATAGCATGGTTTTGTAATTCTCCCTAGATTTGTGCTTAAGAGTGAAAACATACTTTTTTGGCCTTAAAATAGCTAAATTTAACTCACTTTAATTCCATTCGATGCCTTGATATGTTTGTTAAGTGGTTTCAGGTTTAGAAGGCAAAGATTGGATTGAAGGAATGAAGAAAAAGTATGCAAAGTGGGAGAACTCATGAAGAAATGAAGGAACCATAAAGCTGTTAAGCCTGACCTCTTCGCACTCAATCGATCATAACTTGAGCTACAGAGGTCCAAATTAGGCAGTTCTAGTTGCGTTGGAAAGCTAACATTCGGGGCTTTAAAATGATATAAAATTTGCCATAGTTTCTTGATGTCTAGGGATGCGCACGTGCACTGTACGCGTGCGCACCGATGGAGCACGTAATTCACTAAAGTGAAATCGTGACCAGCGATTTGTAGAGCATTTTGGGCCCAATCCAACTCATTTCTAATGCTATTTCATGCAGAATTCAAGCTTGGGCAAGGGGAGAGCAATTGTTTGGTAGTATAGCATCATGTAGGTTAGTTTCTAGAGAGAAACTCCCTCTTGTCTCTAGAATTAGGTTAGGTTAGGTTAATCCATCTTAGATCTAGGCATGATTTCTTGAATTCATCTTGTTTCCTTTACAATTTATTGTTTCTACTACTCTATTCTTCTTAGTTTTCTTGTTAATTTCCCTTTTATGCTCTCTTCTATGTTTATGGATACTCATGTTGGATTTAGATCTCTTTTAATGAATTTTAATGTTTGATGATCTTTTAATTGTTGATTTGAGTTGTGAATTTACTTTTCTTGCAATTGATAGTTGGTAGATTTATTACACTTGCACTTTTACCATGCTTTCCATTTGTACCCACCAAGTTTTTGACAAAATGGTTGGTTGAGCTTTAGAGTAGATTTTGAGTATTCTTGGTTTGGGAAGAGTAATTGGGCAATATTGAGTCATTAATACCCAATTTAGATTGGTGATCTAGAGTTGTTAGTTAATATCATTCTCAATGACTCTAATCTCTTGCTAATTCAATTAGTGAGTTGATTAGGACTTTTGAATTGAGATTAACTAGTCTTGTTTGACTTTCTCTAATGGAAGATAACTTATACCTTCTTCCAACATTGGGGATGATGAAATAAGATAAATTCTTGTTAAGTGTTGTTATGATTAATGACTAGGATAGAAAGCCTATGATCTCAAACCTTGCCATGAATGTCTCTCTTTATTAACTGCTTTCTTTAATTGCTCTCTTTACTTTTCTTGTCATTTATTTTATTGCCCCTTCTATCAACCAAACCCCCCTTGCACTTTCATAGCCAATAATTGACCACTTCATTGCAATTTCTTGTGAGACGACCCAGAGTCTAAATACTTTGGTTAATTTTTATTGGGGTTTGTACATGTGACAAAACAAAATTTTAATTTGATGTGAGAGTTGTTTGTTGGTTTGGAGCTATGCTTACAACGAAATAATTCCTTTCTTTAGGAAGAAAATCTAGACCGACAACAATTTTTGTATCAACCAACCGGTCTACCACGCTTCTGGCGTAAATTTGTTTCAGTGGCCACTTGTCCTATTGAGATATCAATTCGAATTGGAGTATTTTCCGCTGGTATATAAGCCTTGGTTATCCTCTTTGTATTAGAAAATGCATCAGGCAATTCATTTGCTATTCTTTGCAAATGTATAATTTTTTGAATTTTTAGTTCATATTGCCCTAATCGAGGATCTAAATGCATCAAGGATGATACATTCCAATTAAGTTCCTTCTCAGAAAACTTATTCTCTCCCCCTAATGTTGGAAATTTTGATTCATCAAAATGACAATCCGTAAATCGGGTTTTAAATACATCCCCAGTTTGTATTTCAAGATACCTTATTATAGAGGGAGAATCATATCCAACATATATCCCCAATTTTCTTTAGGGTCCCATTTTGGTGCGAGAAGGTGGTGCAATGGAAATATATATCGCACACCCGAATATTCTTAAATGGAAAACATTTGGCTGCTGGCCAAAAGCTAATTGCATAGGAGAGAACTAATAGTAACTCGTTGGCCTCAAACAAATAAGTGTTATAGCATGTAAAATAGCATATCTCTAACCAAAGTTGGGAAATTTGTTCTCATAAGTAAAGGTCTAGCAATAATTGGAGGCGTTTAATAAGTGAATCTGCTAACCCATTTTATGTGTGAACATGAGCTACTGGATGTTCAATAATTATTCCATTAGCCATAAATAAGTATCAAAAGCTTGGGAAGTAAAATTCACCAGCATTATCAAGACGAATTGCTTTGATTGAATTTTCTACAAATTGTACTTTTAATCGAATAATTTGAGCAAGTAATCTCACAAATGCCAGATTGCGAGAAGACAATAAGCACACATGTGACCATATTGAAGATGCGTCTATTAGGATCATAAAATATCTAAAAGATTCACATGGTCGATGAATAGGTCCACATATATCGCTGATGCCAGGGCATTTTGGCCAGTTTCACTGACCTTTTCTTTACTGTTTTTAGGGTAGTTTCATGCATTTCCTTCGGAAATAAGCTAGTTTTGGGTAGATATTCACTTACATCTTGATTCAAGCATAAATTGTGCACTTTACATGATTTTATGAGAATTTTGCATGTATTTAAGGACAAATTAGATGTTGCATTTTCCATGACTTGGACTAGAACTTTGATGCACTTTATTGCTTGATTTCAGGACAAAGGAAGCAAAGAAGAACCACATTAGTGGCTACGTTAGTTGCACTAACGTTAACACTAACGTGGAATGGGAGTAACTTGCAAAGTTAATGAGAAAAGTAATTGCTAATAACGCTCTCGAAGCCATCATTGCCCACATTAAGAGTCACGTTAACTAAGTTAACGTGAACTCTAACGTGGAAGAAAGGAAAGGGAGCCAACGTTAGTGACACTTAACATTATCACTAACGTTAGACCAAACTCATAAGTGGCCACGTTAGTTGCCACGTTAACTTAGTTAACGTGGCCTCTAACGTTAAGAAGAAAGGGGGGAGGCCAACGTTAGTGACATTCAACATTATCACTAACGTTGGCCAAGTCACATTAAGCCACGTTATCTCCCACGTTAACCTAGTTAACGTGGGAGCTAACGTAAGGAGACAAAGTGATCGCCAACGTTAGTGACACCAAACATTGTCACTAACAATGGAAGGAACCCACACAAGCCCCAATAAGCCACGTTAACTCCCACGTTAACTTAGTTAACGTGAAGAAGGGAGGTGATCGCCAACGTTAGTGACACCCAACATTGTCACTAACGTTGGAAGTAGCCCACAAGCCACTATGAGCCACGTTAACTCCCACGTTAACTTAGTTAATGTGGAAGCTAACGTGGATAAGGGAATGATAAGCCAATATTAGTGACACTCAACTTTGTCACTAACGTTGGAGATGGATAGCATGGCCACGTTAGAAGCCACGTTAACCTAGTTAAGGTGGACTCTAACGTGAGAAATAGGGGCACATTGGAACGTTAGTGACAATGGTAAGTGTCACTAACGTTCTCGAAGGTTGGCAAGCCTACGTTAAAAGAGCCATGTTAACTAAGTTAACGTGGACTCTAACGTAGGGAAGGGGGAGGCTTCTCAACGTTATTGGGAAAGTTGAGTCCCAATAACGTGCGCGAAGGACAAAGAGGCAACGTTAGTGGCAACGTTTGTGCCACTAACGTTGAGGTTAACGTGGCTCTTACTTGGGTGAGGAACGTTATTGAAAAAGTTGAATGACACTAACATTCTCGAACCCATATTTTCACTGAACGTTAACGCCACTAACGTCCTGAGCTAAAGTCTCTACCCACTTCACACTTTCTCTCTGCAAGTAAAGCCAAGCCCAATGAAGAAGAGAACTGCTTCAAACTCAAGATCCAAAGGCCCATACCCAAGACTTGAAGAGCCAATTAGAAGAACAGAAGAGTAGTATATATAGGAGTAGCTTTGAATTAAATGGGAGTTGGAAAATATAGGGAGCCTCTTGGCATAGAACTACTCTCTGTATTTTACTTTCTCTGCACTTCTAGTTTTCATCATGTATTCTCCATCTTTGTTTTCATTTTCCAAAGCTATGAACAACTAAACCCCTTTCATTGGGTTAGAGAGCTCTGTTGTAATTTGATGGATCAATACTAGTTTTCATTATTCTTCCTCTATCTTTTTTCTTGATTTTACTTGAAAGCTTTCGATCTTCATCCAATTGGGTAGTTATCTTGGAAAAGAAGCTATTCATACTTGGATCTCTTCTGAACCTTGAAAGAGGAATGAAGAGATCAAGCTAGAAATGCTTTCTCATGCTGGACCAAATTGGGTTTGGATGGATATGTGACTAAAATCCTCTCAACACTTGGTTTGGGAAATGCATGTGGTATAATCAGTGACCACACTTCATCTCTTCTCATGAGCAATTGACCAAGGAATTGGCTATTGATCAAGATTTGAGAGATTGAATTACAAGAAATTGTAATTCAATCACTTAAGATTGCCAAGGAGATCAATGAGTGCATTGATTGAGGAAGAGATGAAAATGAAATTGATCCGGAGAATGCAACATCTCCTAAGCCCAATGAACTCCCCATTTCTGATCTTACCCATTCTCTTTAATTTCTGTTATTTACTTTTATGAGTAATTCCCCATTCCCATTTATAATTCTGCAATTTACTTTCAGTCATTTACTTTCAGCTCTTTAATTCTAGCATTTACTTTTCTGTCAACTACCTTCCCACCATTTTATTTTCTGCAATTCTCAACTCAAATTCTGGATTCGCTCAACTAGAACATTTCTCTAATTAAAGTTGCTTGATCAATCAATCCTTGTGGGATTCGACCTCACTCTATTGTGAGTTTTTACTTGACGACAAATTCGGTACACTTGCCGAAGGAAATTTGTTGTGAGACAAGTTTTTCGTGCATCAAGTTTATGGCGCCGTTGCCGGGGATTGATTGTGCATCAACAATGATTAGATTGGAGGATAACTAGATTGAGCATTTTATTTTTGTTTGATTTAAATTTCTATTTGAGTTATTTACTTTCTGTTTTAGTTAATTTCTTCCCTTCCCCCTTATTTTTTTCCTTTGTTATTTACTATTCATCTCACTAACCCACTAACTATTTGATATATTGCATCACTCACACTAACAGTAATTCTGACAGATATACTTTCTGCACCTATTCTCTTTGCTTGTACTTGTTGGTTGTATGACAGGGAGAAGAAGCGGGGCTTCAACTTCCTTTGATTCTGAACCTGAGCGAACCTTCCTTAGACTAAGGAGGGAGGCAAGAGGAAAACGTGTAGTTGGTGCTGAAGAAGAGGAGGAACACTTTGAGGAATACTTTGAACCAAACATGGAAGAAAACATGGAAAACCATCATGAAGAAGAGGCTCACAACCATGGCAGAGGAGGTCGAGCAAATCATGCTGGGGAGGATAGAAGAGTTTTAGGCTCGTACATCAATCCAAACCCAGGAAACTGTGGAAGTAGCATTCAAAAGCCAACCATCCATGCCAACAATTTTGAACTGAAGCCACAGCTCATCACCCTTGTTCAGAACAACTGTTCGTTCGGAGGGAGTGTCCAAGAGGATCCAAATCAACATTTAACCACCTTCCTGAGAATATGTGACACAGTGAAGTCTAATGGTGTTCATCCTGACGCCTATAGACTGCTCTTATTTCCATTCTCACTCAAGGATAAGGCAGCCAAGTGGCTGGAGTCTTTCCCAAGGGAAAGCTTGACAACTTGGGAAGACGTGGTGAACAAATTCTTAGCAAGATTTTACCCTCCTCAACCAATCAATAGGCTGAGAGCTGAGGTCCAAACTTTCAGGCAACAAGATGGTGAGACTCTATATGAAGCATGGGAGAGGTTTAAAGACCTAACAAGGAGGTGCCCACCAGATATGTTCAATAAATGGGTGCAGTTGCACATTTTCTATGAAGGGCTCTCTTATGAGTCAAAGAAGGCCGTAGACCATTCATCCGGAGGATCTTTGAACAAGAAGAAGACCATTGAGGAAGCCATCGATGTCATTGAAACAGTAGCAGAGAACGACTACTTCTATGCTTCCGAAAGAGGGAACACAAGAGGAGTAATGGAGCTAAACAATGTAGATGCTCTGTTGGCCCAAAACAAGCTCATTACCCAGCAGCTGGCTGACCTCACCAAGAAGATGGAGAGGAACCAAGTAGCAGCAATCTCCACTTCATCAATAACCCAAGAAGGAGTGAACGAAGAAGCAGAGGGTAGTCAGGAGCAAGCCAACTACATTGGGAATTCACCTAGGCAAAACCATGATCCATACTCCAAGACCTACAACCCTGGATGGAGGAATCACCCAAACTTTGGGTGGGGAAATCAACAAGACCAAAGCCTTGATCAAAGACGCCCAAATCCAAACAATGCAGCCCACCAACACTTCACATCTAGACCATATCAACACCCCTATAACAACACCTCCCCACATTCATATCAAGGCCAGAATAACCCTACTCAGCCTGACCTATCATCATTTGATGAAAGAATCTCAAGGATTGAGAATCTACTTGAAGGCATAAGCAAGGAGATTCAAGACAACAAGCTGTTCAAGGAGGAAGTGCGAGCCAGTTTCAAGAACCAGGGAGACACAATCAAGAGGTTGGAATCTCAAGTGGGGTATCTCTGAGAAAATTCCTAAACCCACAGATGGATTCCCAAGTGACACAGAGAAGAATCTGAGAGGTAAAACGAAGAAGGTAAGATGGGAAGATTGCAAGATGGTCACTGTAAGTGATAAGGAGACTGAGGACAAGCCAAGCAAGCTGTCAGAACAACCTAAAGATACCTCGGCAGAGAAAGAGGAAAAAGAGTACCAAAAACCAGAAATCTCAAGACAGGAGCTGCTGAGACTCTATGCACCTTTTCCCCAGCTGCTCAATAGTGCTGTGGAGAAGAGAATATACTCAAGATTTCTGGACTTGTTTGCATCTCTGCATGTGAATATACCATTCATCAAGACTATTCAACAAATGCCTGCATACATCAAGTATATGAAGGAGCTGCTTCCAAGGAAAAGCTCACTTAAGGGAGGCTAAACTATAGTGATGAACAAGGTGTGCAGTGCTCTCATTCAACCGCAGTTGCCTACAAAAAGAAAAGATCTGGGGAGTTTTCATGTCCCCTGTGCCATAGGAGAAACAATATTTGATAAAGCACTCTGCGATTTGGGAGCCAGCATCAACTTAATGCCCTTATCCCTGGTGAAGAGGCTGCAGATCAATGAGATATTGCCCACAGATGTAGTCATCAGGATGGCTAACAAAACTCAAAAACAAGCAATAGGGGTGGTGGAAAATATATTGTTAAAGGTTGGGAAATACTTCCTCCCAACAGATTTTGTCATCCTGGACATGGAAGAAAGTCACACTCACCCAATCATATTGGGAAGACCATTTCTAGCTACAGCCAGAACACTCATAGATGTGGAGCGAGGGGAGCTAATATTGAGGATCCATGATGAACAACTCAGCTTTAATGTCTTCAAACTCTCACAAGAAGCAGACCAGGAAAACAAAGAACCAAGCAAAGATCATCATGAGAAACTGAAAGAGGAAGCAAGCACTGAAGCACAACCAGCCCACCTGGGAAAACACTTGGTTGATGAACAAGGAAATAAGCAGTTGTCACAGCTCAAAGAAAAGCTGGAGGAACCTAAACTACCAGAGACATGTGAAGACAACAACAAAATTCCCTTAGAAGAAGAAGTCACCAAGAGCAAGGCAACATCAAAAGGGACAAAGAAGAAGGTACCAAGGGGGTGGAGGAACAAGAAGATCCCTACGGAAGACTTCTCTTCAGGAGATAAAGTGATCTCATCTTACTTCCCAGATATCCCCCCTAATCTCCCCACTGTACCATCTCAGTTACCTAAGGTCTTCACTATCAACAGAGTTCTCTCCTTGGAACATGTAGAGATCATTGATACAACCAATGGATATAAGTCCAAGGCAAGAGGGGAGGACTTGAAGCATTATCAACCTCCCTGATGAAGGAGGAACCGTCGAGCTAGCGACGATAAAAGAGCGCTCTGTTGGGAGGCAACCCAACCTCAGGTAGTTTCCTTTTCATCTTTATTTCAATAAGGATCACAAGTTGTTTTCCCTGTATTGCGAGGAGCTAAGTTTGGTGTTCCACACCAAAACAATTCAAGAGTGAAAGTGTGATTCTAAATTTGGTGTTCCACCAAAGACATTAGTTAGAATTACACCCCACTCCCAAAACACATTGCTAGCTCCAACCAATCAAGGGAAACCACTTAGATGTAGTTAGACTTTAGTAATAACTGTTTTGTTAACAACAAGATATGAGGTTCTCTGCATATATGCAATATTTTATACTAGGCAAGGAACTAAGTTTGGTGTTCACACACCAAATTAAGTTCAAAAGCCACAAGCATACATGCAAGCTAACTATGTCTCAAGTGCTTTGGGAACAAGCAACTTCCAATAACTTTGCAGGAATCTTATGAGAAAATGGTGCACCTTCACCCAAGGAAGTGAAGTAGCAAGGACTAGGATGATGACAAAGAAAGAGGGCAACTAGAAATCATCACCCGAAGGTTGCATTGTTACTTGATTCCACTATACTCGGAATTGTTGAAAATTAGAAGTCCGAATGAACTTTTGATTAATAGTTACTCGTAGTTGGAACCTTTTTCAATTCTGACTTTTAAGCTTTTGTGTTGAAGAGGTCTATGCTTGCTGGTCCTCATGTCACTGCATCCTGACTTTGCTTATTTGTATGTTTGTCCTTTTAAATCAAATGAAAAGAGAATGAGTGTTTTAAAGACCAGAGAGGAGTTCATACTATGGAGTAAGTTCATGAGTTTATGGAACGGTCATAAGTTAGCTAAGTTGGTTCAACCATAAGGTGGGAAGACAACTATCTGTCAGAAATACTATGCTTGAGACACACCCCATGAGACTGGTTAAATAAAAAGATCCTAATAAGAAAAAGGGAAAGAACAATCAAAATTGAGGAATAAAAGAAAAATAGTAAGCAATAAGGCTAGGCACAAATGGTTTTAATCTTGAGACATGTGTTTGTGGTGCTCCTGTGTGAGGGATCTACTTGGATGAATAAGCTCTTAGGAGTGCCTTATCACTTGGTAACTTGGGTTAACTAACTCGGGATTATCAGCTGAAAGTCCACTATCAAGAGTAACCCTCACTACAAAGCATTTAGTAACCCAAAGAGGTGCTGGACACCAAGGTCTCAAGAAAAGAAAAATAAATAAACTATATGCCTGTGGTGTGTATGTATGGGGGAGAGACTTGAGCAAGTAAGTCCTTAGGGGTGCTTCAACACCTAGCACCTTGAACCAACTGGTTCGGGAGTGTTGGCTGAAAGCTTATTTTAAAGAGTTGCCCCCTTACAGAGCACTTAGCTTAAGAACAAAAATAAGCCCTGAAATAACAACAAAAGGATCAATGAATAAAAGTCTCATGGGATGCAACCAAGGTGAGTGTTCTAGGACATGATAAAGGTCTGAAAGCCAGGAATGAACCTAAGTTGCTATGCATGAAACCACCATAAAACCAGGAACATGACTTCCACAAGAATGACTCATTTCTCTTGGCATTCCATTCATCATTCTCTTGTTCCAGTACTTGCTTAGGGACAAGCAAGCTTTAAGTTTGGTGTTGTGATGCCAGGGCATTTTGGCCAGTTTCACTGACCTTTTCTTTACTGTTTTTAGGGTAGTTTCATGCATTTCCTTAGGAAATAAGCTAGTTTTGGGTAGATATTCACTTACATCTTGATTCAAGAATACATTGTGCACTTTACATGATTTTATGAGAATTTTGCATGTATTTAAGGACAAATTGGATGTTGCATTTTTCATGACTTGGACTAGAACTTTGATGCACTTTATTGCTTGATTTCAGGACAAAGAAAGCAAAGAAGAACCACATTAGTGGCTACGTTAGTTGCACTAACGTTAACACTAACGTGGAATGGGAGTAACTTGCAAAGTTAATGAGAAAAGTAATTACCAATAACGCTCTCGAAGCCATCATTGCCCACGTTAAGAGTCACGTTAACTAAGTTAACGTGAACTCTAACGTGGAAGAAAGGAAAGAGAGCCAACGTTAGTGACACTTAACATTATCACTAACGTTGGACCAAACTCATAAGTGGCCACGTTAGTTGCCACGTTAACTTAGTTAACGTGGCCTCTAACGTTAAGAAGAATGGGGGGAGGCCAACGTTAGTGACATTCAACATTATCACTAACGTTGGCCAAGTCACATTAAGCCACGTTAACTCCCACGTTAACCTAGTTAACGTGGGAGCTAACGTAAGGAGACAAAGTGATCGCCAACGTTAGTGACACCAAACATTGTCACTAACATTGGAAGGAACCCACACAAGCCCCAATAAGCCACGTTAACTCCCACGTTAACTTAGTTAACGTGGAAGTTAACGTGAAGAAGGGAGGTGATCGCCAACGTTAGTGACACCCAACATTGTCACTAACGTTGGAAGTAGCCCACAAGCCACTATGAGCCACGTTAACTCCCACGTTAACTTAGTTAACGTGGAAGCTAACGTGGATAAGGGAATGATAAGCCAACGTTAGTGACACTCAACTTTGTCACTAATGTTGGAGATGGATAGCATGGCCACGTTAGAAGCCACGTTAACCTAGTTAACGTGGACTCTAACGTGAGAAATAGGGGCACATTGGAATGTTAGTGACAATGGTAAGTGTCACTAACGTTCTCGAAGGTTGGCAAGCCTACGTTAAAAGAGCCACGTTAACTAAGTTAACGTGGACTCTAACGTAGGGAAGGGGGAGGCTTCTCAACGTTATTGGGAAAGTTGAGTCCCAATAACGTGCACGAAGGACAAAGAGGCAACGTTATTGAAAAAGTTGAATGACACTAACGTTCTCGAACCCATATTTTCATTGAACGTTAACGCCACTAACGTCCTGAGCTAAAGTCTCTACCCACTTCACACTTTCTCTCTGCAAGTAAAGCCAAGCCCAATGAAGAAGAGAACTGCTTCAAACTCAAGATCCGAAGGCCCATACCCAAGACTTGAAGAGCCAATTAGAAGAACAGAAGAGTAGTATATATAGGAGTAGCTTTGAATTAAATGGGAGTTGGAAAATATAGGGAGCCTCTTGGCATAGAACTACTCTCTGTATTTTACTTTCTCTGCACTTCTAGTTTTCATCATGTATTCTCCATCTTTGTTTTCATTTTCCAGAGCTATGAACAACTAAACCCCTTTCATTGGGTTAGGGAGCTCTGTTGTAATTTGATGGATCGATACTAGTTTTCATTATTCTTCCTCTATCTTTTCTCTTAATTTTACTTGAAAGCTTTCAATCTTCATCCAATTGGGTAGTTATCTTGGAAAAGAAGTTATTCATACTTGGATCTCTTCTGAACCTTGAAAGAGGAATGAAGAGATCAAGCTAGAAATGCTTTCTCATGCTGGACCAAATTGGGTTTGGATGGATATGTGACTAAAATCCTCTCAACACTTGGTTTGGAAAATATATGTGGTATAATCAGTGACCACACTTCATCTCTTTTCATGAGCAATTGACCAAGGAATTGGCTATTGATCAAGATTTGAGAGATTGAATTACAAGAAATTGTAATTCAATCACTTAAGATTGCCAAGGAGATCAATGAATGCATTGATTGAGGAAGAGATGAAAATGAAATTGATCCGGAGAATGCAACATCTCCTAAGCCCAATGAACTCCCCATTTCTGATCTTACACATTCTCTTTAATTTCTGTTATTTACTTTTATGAGCAATTCCCCCATTCCCATTTACAATTCTGCAATTTACTTTCAGTCATTTACTTTTAGCTCTTTAATTCTAGCATTTACTTTTCTGTCAACTACCTTCCTGCCATTTTATTTTCTGCAATTCTCAACTCAAATTCTGGATTCGCTCAACTAGAACATTCCTCTAATTAAAGTTTCTTGATCAATCAATCCTTGTGGGATTCGACCTCACTCTATTGTGAGTTTTTACTTGACGACAAATTCGGTACACTTGCCGAAGGAAATTTGTTGTGAGACAAGTTTTCCGTGCATCAATCGCCTTGAATCCTTTCTAGGAATCCAGGGGATTCAAATCCAATCTTTATTGGTGATAGCCTTAAAATTAACTTTCCCTGAGAACATGCAGCACAACAAAATTCACTAGATTTAAGAATCTTCTGGTTCTTTAGTGAATGTCCACGGGAGTTTTTAATAATTCTCCGCATCATGGTTGTTCACGAATGACCCAATCGATCATGCCAATTTATGAATTCATTTGGGCTAGTAAACTTCTGGTTTACAGTGGCATGTGATTCAATTGCACTAATTTTGGTATAATATAACCCAGATGAAAGTGAGGCTAACTTTTTTAATATAACCTTTTTATTTAAATCATGAGTTGTGATACATAAGTACTCATGATTTCCCTCATTCATTGTTTCAATATGATATCGATTTCAACGAATATCTTTGAAACTCAATAAGTTTCTTAGAGATTTAGTAGACAATAGTGTATTATTTATTATGAATTTTGTTCCTCTAGAAAATAAAATTATAGCTCTTTCGGAGCCTTTTATCACATTGCCTGAGCCAATAATAGTATTAACATATTCTTCTTTTAGCACAAGATGGGTAATATATATATTACTTTTGAGAATGGTGTACGAACTTGCACTATCCGCAAGGCATACATCTTCATTATATATCCTTGCCATTTTCTTCAAAGACAAATAATAATAAAATTAGTAGAAATATTTACGCAGTAAAATTATTTCCTTGATTGAAAATTTTTTCTAAGAAGTATAGTATATACTAAAAATTTTATTATTATTATCTTGGTACATTTAGTAATTTTGAAATTCATAAATATTTTATTATACATCATATTTGAAATTCAGATAAAAATAAAACTTAACAATAAGTTTCTTACATTATTTTTTTTACATAAATACTTAACAATTTCACATATTAAACTATTCCATCATTGATCAAATGACCAATATTTCCTTCAGGATCCTCAAAGAAATCAGATACATCATAACGAGTGGTGTAATTTTCAGCATCATTTGAAACAAAATTTGTTTCCTTTCCTTTATCATCATTTTTCAAAGATGTTTGATAAAGATTGACTAGGTGCTTTGGTGTACGACAGGTATGCGACCAATGGCCCTTTCCACCACAACGGAAACATTTATCCTTAATTGATTTATTTTACCCATTGTTTCTTTCTTTATCCCACTTCTGGTGAGATCCTTTCTTATGAACATAATTTCTTTTCCTTCCATAATTTTTCTTGTTACCAAAACCTTGCCATTTACCTCTTCTGGGGTAATGATTTGCCGCATTTACTTCAAGAAATGGGGTGGCGCCAGGTGAGCGTGCTTCATGATTTTTTAAAAGTAACTCATTGTTGCATTCAACAACAAGAAGACAAGAAATTAACTCTGAATATTTTTTAAATAATTTTTCTCGATACTGCTGCTGTAGGAGCACATTCGAGGCAGGGAAGGTCGAGAAAATTTTCTCTAGCATGTCATTATCTGTTATCTTTTTCCCACATAATTTCATTCGTGAGGTGATTTGAAACATTGCTGAATTATATTCATTTATGAATTTAAATCCTGTAGACGCAAGTGCGTCCATTCATATCGGGCTTGAGAAAGTATCACTGTCTTTTGATGATTATACCTTTCTTCAAGGTCTTTCCACAGATCTGCAGGATCTTTTAATGTGAGATATTCATTTTTCAATCTTTCGTCAAGATGACGATGAAGGAAGATTATGGCTTTGGCTTTTATCCTTTTGGGATGTATTATTTTCAGCCTTAATGGTATCTCCAAGATCCATTGAATCAAGATGAATTTTAGCATCTAGTATCCATGATAAATAGTTGTTTCCAGATATATCAAAAGCATTAAATTTAAGATGAGAGAGTTTCGACATAATGAAAATTTGTTACCTGAGTCTTCCTAAAATTTGATCAGAGTCTCGTGCTGATAACGTATTGTAAAATAAATAAAGAAGATATAATAAATATAAAATAAAGAAGTGTAAATAGAAGACTCTAGTATTGATATTTACCAATATAATTATCTCACTATAATAATAGAAATAACTTATATATTTACTAGTATTATATATATTGCGACTTAAGAACTTAAGAGAGAAATAGAAAGGAAAGAGAAAGGAATGTTCTTATTGCTGTGTATAGTTTCTCAGATTGCTTTATTATTTATAGGCGTGTGAAGTTTATAATTTCAACTTCATTAACTTATGTTTGCTATAAGGAGTTGAGCCATTCAATTTTGAAAACAAAATTAACCGATCATATTAATGATGGTCATCCACCTTATTTATTCTTATCACAACAACATCTATATTTTTTGGAAGGTGGCGAAGGAAAATAAAAGTGGCGTGTATTTTTTAGAATTTCAAAATCAGAATTTTTTTAAAAGTTGATTATTATGTGTAATAACTAATAAATTAGCTATAGAGTTAGTTTCTTAAATTTTTCTATTTTAATATTATTAGAATTTCGGAAGAATGTAAAAGGACTTTTTAGTTTTTTTTTTTTATTGTTGCTTCGGAATTAGCTTTTGGCACTATTGGATATGTTTTGGGTCAATATTATACTAGACTCAATTTAGACATTATTGAAATATTAATGTGGGTCAGGATTAGTTGGGTTTAAGAAAAAATAATATTCAAAATTAAAAGAAAAAAAAAATCTAAAATCAAATAAAAAATATTTAAAATTATTATAAAAAAATCTAAAATGTAAAAAAAAAAATCTAAAATCATTATAAAAGAATATTCAAAATCTAACAAAAAAATTTAAAATCTAAACTCAACAAAAATTCTTTTAATTATGATAAAAAAACACATCACTTTTGAATATTTAAATTTTAGAAGTTTGAAATATTTTTTTAAAAATATACAATAAAAAATAAATAAAATTAAACTATTAAAATAGATGGCATCATTTTGGATGTTTTTAAAATTTAGATTTTAGATATTTAAATTTTAGAAGTTTTAAATATTTTTTTGAAAATATATAATTAAAAGTAAATAAAAACAAACTATTAAAAGCGAATGCATTATTTCAGATGTTTTCTATACCTATATTTTAAATGTTTAAATTTCAGAGATTTCAAATATTTTTTTGAAAATGTAAATTAAAAATAAATGAAAATAAAAAATACTTCTGAATTTTGTATGTTTAAATTTTAGAGGTTTTGGATAGTTTTTTCTATGATTTTAGATATTTCGTTTTGTTGGTTTTGATGTTTTTTTTCCACAATTTTGAATATTTCTTTTTATTAAGTTTTAGATGTTCGTTTTTTATAATTTTATGTTTTCTTTGTTAAGTTTTGAATTTTTTTAAAGATTTTGGATATTTTTTGTTATTCATCATTTTGTTATAAAGTTAGTTGGTTTGTTAAAATATTAGCTCTAGAAGATGTTGGTTACCTAGACTTTGTCATAATCTATTATTCTATTATATATTCTAATATATATTACTAATTTTACAATAAAAATATACTACATGTCTCTTTTTCACTAAAATAAATTTTTTCTCTTCAAAATTAAGAGTTTTCTTCTTTCCTCTCTTTTTTTTCTATCTCTCTCCCTTTTTCACTCATTTCATCTCGCTTGTATATCATTACCAATGATTAATTACTAATTTGATAATCAAAATGTGCGACGTGACATTTTCTAATTACAATTGAAATTAAATAAAAATTAAAATTAAAACATTGAAATTGAAATTAATTATATCTATATTATTATATTACTAATTTGATAACTAAAATATACCACATGTCACTTTCTCATTACAATTGAAATAAAATTTTTCTTTCAAAAAATAATAAACTCGATCTCTCCCTCTTTTTCTCTAACTCTCTCTTTTTTTTTCTATCTCTTTCTACCCTTTTCACTTTGTAATCTATAATTTATATTACTAATTTAATAATTAAAATATGCTATATGATACTTTTTTATTATAACTAAAATTAAATTTTTTCTCTAAACTTAGTAAACTTTCTCCTTCTCTCTTCTTTTCCATGTCTCTTCTTTCTTTCTCTTTAATTCTCTATCTTTTTCTACCTTTTTTTAACTAATTTATAACATATAATCTATTATTAACTTAACAACCAAAATATATTATATAACTCTTTTATTATAAATAGTTAAAAAGTTTTTCGATCAATTTTTTTTTCAAAATTTGTGCGTTGTTGCTGCTTATTCTATGTCTACACTATTTCTTTCTACCACTGCTAATTCTCTTCTTTGCTGGGTGTAATTACGATTTGTATGTATTAAAAAGTCTTTAAAAAATTAAATAAAATAAATTTATAAATAATAAAAATCATATTAAATTTATAATAAAATATAATTAAAAATGTGATCTTATAATATTATTCACACAAAAAATATATAATGATTACATGCATATTTTTCATTTTTTATTTATTTTTAAATTTTATCACTTATTTTTTTAATTTATTTTTTTAAAATATTTATTATATATAATTTAAAGAAAATAATAATATTATGATTTGAATTAAGATCTAATTGTCCAAAAAAAAATTTTTAAGTTAATTTTATAACTTTCAATATAAATTTTTTATACTAATTAATATATATATATATATATATATTACTTTCAAATAATAAGTATAAGAATTATTTAATTTTATTTATACAATAGAGATGACACTTAATTAAATGTAAAAATATACACATTAAATTTTTTTATTATTTTTATATAAAAAATATTAAAATTAAGTTATTTCACATGATATTTTTTGGGGGTTAATAGTCAAATTAGTTTTTGAAAGATAAGACATTTTTTAAATTCATCTTTAAAGGATTTTTTTAATGAAATTGGTCCTTCAAAAATTGCGAATTAATCAATTTGTCCTCCATTCATTCTATTAACAATTTTTTTTAAAGACTGATGTCGTAAAACGTTAATTGATAACATATATAATACCTAATATGTCTAATTGGATATTAATCAAATATGTTTATGAAAATTTATTACTTTAGTCATTTTTTCAAATTACAAAAATCTTATTCCTAATATGACCTAGTGACTAAATTGATAAATTTTCGTAAACATATTTAGTCAACGTTTAATTGGACTTGTTATGTGTCATGTATGCTATCACTTAACATTTTACATCATCAATCGTTGACGAAAATTGTGAGTGGAGTAACTGAAGGACAGATATGATTAATTCGTAATCTTTGAATGACCAATTTGATTGAAAAAATCTTTCAAGGACGAATTTGAAAAATGTCTTATCTTTCAGGGACTAATTTAACTATTAACCCATTTTTTTGGATTAAGTACAATTTTGGTTTCTAAGGTATAAGTCGAAATTTTTTTCGTCCATGTTCATACCTTGGCCCAAAACATAAAGTCAGACCAAATAAAGATAAAAAGACTCCAACCAAAAGGAATGACCTTCATCATTTACCCGACCTCTTTAAGAGGTCGGATACAACAAAAGGAGTTCAGCCTTGCTTGCCCAAACAAATAACTACCTCCCCGAATCTCTCATACTATCTCTATCTTTACTAAAAGATAGATCCTAACAAACTCCAAGATAAAGGGAACGGGAATCCATTAATAAAGTTGGTTAACGACTTTACTATAAATACACAAATACCCTTCAGGTATATTCATGTTCTAATATACATAAAATCTGTCTAAAACCCTTGCTAACTGATAAACCCATATTTCATGAGTTCTTTTGTGCTTAATTAGAGTGATTTATTCAACTCTTCACCTACTTATTCACATTAATTGCATGGTTTTACTTTCCCTTCCTTATTATGTCATATTATGAAAAACATGTTTCCTAAACTTTAAAATTAATTAATTTAATTACCTTTATTTCCATTCGATGTCGTGATTAGTGTGTTGAGTAGTTTCAGATTTTCTAAGGCAGAATGACTTAAAGGATGGAAAAGGAAATATACAAAAATGGAAGGAGAAAGCAAAACGGAGCTTTAAGGAAACTGGTATCCACGCGATCGCATGGACGACGCGATCGCGTGCCAAGCACGAATCAGCAGCGACGCGGCCGCATGACTGACGCAACCGCGCGCCTTAAGCAGAACGCATATGACGCGGTCGCATGACTGACGCGACCGCGTGGCAAGGAAAAGCTCCGAATGACGCGACCGCGTGACCCACGTGGACGCGTGACAGAGGCCACGCACCAGAAATCACAGAATACGCCCCCAACGAATTCTGAAGCCCTTTTTGGCCCAGATCCAAGTACAGACAGCTCAGACCAGAGGTTATAAAGTGTGGGAATGCTTCCATTCAAAGAGAGATCGCATATTTTTACCTTTCAATGATTTAGATTTAGTTGAGAGGGGGATCTTCTCTCTCTCTCTTTTAGGATTTAGGATTTCTTCTTGTTTTAAGAGTAACTCTGGATCCCAGGTTTAATGTTCTTTTAGTATTACTTCTATTTATTTATTCCAACATTTGAATTGATTATTATAATTTGATTTATGAATTCTCTCATGTTACAGACTGTTATTTGAATTAATGATAATTGAGGTATTTTCAGTTTATGATTGTTCTCTTTGATTTAAGTTACCATTGCTTCCCATCTAAGGACCTCTTTATCATTCCAGCAATTTTACTTTTTCCCCTTTTGGTTCTGGTTAAGAATTTAGTAACTCAATAGTTATTAAACTCAACATAATTGATAATCGTGATCTTGCTAATTGAGTTGAACTTAAATAATCCCAACCTTTTCTGAGGAAATAATTAGGATTCAAAAGTCAATTTAATTAGTCCCTTGACTTTCTTTTGCCCTGGTGAAGGTTGACCAAGTGGAATTTAGATTCAACTTTCATTATTATTGAGATAGATAACTAAGTTGGACCTCTAATTTCTCTACCTTGCTAAAAGTTGCTTTACAGTTATTATTTATTCTTAATTGCCATTTAATTCACTCGTTATTTAAATTACTTGCTTCTCACCTTCTAAACCCCGATTACAATCTTTATAGCCAATAATAAGAACATACTTCCTCGCAGTTCCTTGAGAAGATGACCCGAGATTTGAATACTCGGTTAACAATTTTTAAAGGGGTTTGTTACTTGTGACACCCAACACGTTTATACGAAGGGATTTTTGCCGGTTTAGAAACTATATCTACAACACAACCGTTTCTATGAATTTCTTTACTGGTAGAAAATCCGACGTCAAAATGGCGCCGTTGCCGGGGATCTGCTAACGTGTGCCTTATTATTGGTTATTGTAAATATTTTTCTTTTACTTGTTTATTTATTTTTGTTTTTCCTTTTTATCTTTATTTGCTACTATGAACTCTCACCCCTCTCGCTTTGAGTTTGGTTCTAATATTATTAAAGGAAATAGAAGTTACAGCAGGAATGTGCATCAACGTCAGACCAATCAAGGATGGATGGAACCAAAAGGATCTAATCAACCCTTTTGGCAGCAACACCCTCCGAGATATCATGGACAAAGACCATTCCACCGTGCATACCCAGCTGAAAGATATGGTGGACAACCTTGTAACTACCAACGAGCCCCAACCCGTGCATATGAACCATCCTTTCAACATAACCTCGAACCACCACACTCACAAGCTTCTCTTCACCATTCGCCATCGTATGATCCTTCCTTACCCCAATACCAATCCAATCGTTCCCAATCATCACCACTTTCCTTTGTATCATGTGCAAGTCTGGCAAACCGCGAAGCAAAGGATCGCCTAAAGGAAACAGTAATTAAATCTCAAACAACCATTTAACAACTGGAGCAAGCACTAATTCAATGGGCCACTAGGCACTCAAATATACAAGGATCAACCACAGCTCCATGTGGACAGCCCGATGAAGAGCGTAGCATGAAAGAAATATTAGAGACTCCAGTGGACAAGACAGAGAATGAATTCGTACTAGAACAAGTGGAAGAAGCTGTCATTGTTCAAGAAGAAGAGTTGGTTGAAGATCTAGGCGATGCTGAACTTCCTTGGGAATCCAGAATTGAGGAAAACTCCATCCAAGATGCCACAGTTAATGCTAAGGAGGATACCGTACAATCTTCAAGGTAAGTCGTTTACGAAGAATCAGACGGAATAATCCGAGAAACAAATTTCCTTGATGATGATAGTCACAAGTCTAGTTCTCCTAGTGATGAACTTGCGTCCGCAAGTGAATTCTTTGAGATCGAAGAATCTTCCCCAAGTGAATATGAAAGTGATGCGGAGGTAGATTTCTCTCAACCTCCAATCTATGACTCGAGTGATGAGGAAGACATAGAAGACTTTGACCAGGATACAGATACAATTGAAGATCTTTACAAGGAAGTGGAAGAATTCACAGAAGAACACAAGGAAATAGAACTTGCAGAACCACCAAAAACACCTATCCCAAGGCCATTACCACCCAATACAAGCTTCAAGTGGGTACAATCCTTAACTTATAATTTTACTTATGCACTTGAATATGGTTTGCTTGAAACAGATGGCCAGCTTAGAGCTCTTTGCGGCTTTAAGAGTAAGAGGGAAATGGCTCGTATTCAGAGCTGGTGTACCAGGTTCAATAAGGTTCCACGCTTCACCTCGAAGTACACGGATTGGTATCATGCTCAATTGCATGGATCACAGAGAACGTTTGGTCACTACGGTGAGATTCTACTTTTTAAGCCGCCCGGATGGAGACATGTAGACCAAGACGGAGGCGGATTTAAATGCAAGGCTTGGAATCCTGAGGTTTATTCTGACATTTGTTACCCCAGGAGCCTAAAAATTTGTTTGAAGCTGCTTAGAAGCTTTACATGCCTAGTTTGGGACCCCGGAGGCTATTGGCATTCCAAGCACTGGTGGAGATTTTTGGACGAATTTAAACACAAGCCACCATAACAGGATACTCTTCCAATGTCCAACTTAAGGACTTTAACTAAAAGTGCTAGGTGGGAGACAACCCACCATGGTATGGTCGCCTCTTTTTCAACTTATTTCTTGTTAATTGCTTTCATTTTTCCTTTTTCATTTTAATTTATTAAACCTGGAATCATGCATAGCATTCATGTCCATCACTGCATCCTGCATTTTTCAGTTTCAAAAAAAAAAAAGGGTGCACGACGCGACCGCATGCCCCATGCGATCGCGTCATATCGCGAAAAACACCACCCATGCGACCGCGTGACCCACGCGGCCGCGTGATATATATATCAGCGTAAGGATCCAACGAACAGAAAGTTGGGCTAGAATCGTGCGGCCCTTGTGCGTTTCGCACAAATTAGCCCACGCGATCGCATGCCCCATGCGATCGCGTCACTTACCCAATACCAATCCCACGCGACCGCGTGAGCGACGCGATCGCGTCGCATGGATTGCACATCACCCCAAAAGGAGACAGAGAGTTGCGCTAAAACGGCGCTGGAGTCGTGCGTTTAGCACAACTTCCAGCGACGCGATCGCGCGACCCATGCGATCGCGTCACCCTTCTTTCCCCCCTCTCATGCGATCGCGCACCCCACGCGATCGCGTCACTCCCATTCTTGTCCCAACCACGCGACCGCGTGCCCCCATGCGGCACGTGGATTCGAAAATATAACACCCCCCAGCCCGCGAACCCTATCAGTCACGAGCCCCCCCCACCCCCAACCCTCTTCTCCCTCTCTGCTCCCTCTCCCTCCAACCACCACCCAGCACCACCCAGCCGCCACCACCAGCCACCCAGACGCCTCCGCCACCCCGTACGCCGCCGCCCCAACCCCCTCCCCTCCCTTCTTCTCCCTTCCTCCTCTCCCCTCCCCTCTCCGCCACTGCCTCTGCGACCACCACCCCCCCACCACCGCCCCCCAGCCGCGCCCCTTCCCTCTCCGCCAACCAACCACACCCCCTTCTTCTATCACCAACCCAAAACCCTCGCCGCCACTGCCCCCTCAGCCACCACCGCGTCGCCGTGCACCACCACCGCGCCGGACGCCGCCGCAGCCACCTTCTTCCCTGTTCCACCCCTTCCGCTTACCAGGTTCCGCAACACGCAACCTTTTTATCCGTTCGTCACTTTTCTGTATTTTTTATTCCGTTTATGTTCATAATTAGGATAGCTAGACTTGCATGTTGTAGTGGATTTTTAGGTTGTTAGGTAGCTTAGGCTGTGGTTAGTGGATCTAGGTCTGTTTACTTACACTGTTCTTATTTCTGTTTTATCCTATGTGCAAATCTGTTGCTGCTATAATCATGATTCATATGCTGCTTTCTTGTATGTTGCTGCTGTTTACATTGAGTTTTTCTGTTTATTTTATATCTATGTACATGCAGCTTGCTTTCTTTTAATTCATATAAACTGATCTGATTGCTGTTTATTTTCCGGGACAATCCAATTTTAGCCGAAATGCTGCCCAAATTTTTTGAAAATTGTTTTCATTCTTGTTTTGGTTTGGCAACTCTGTTTTACTCTACCTCCCCCAAACCATTTCATGAATGCTAAGGGCCACTTTCTTATCCTCTTTTGCTTTCCTGGTTCATAACATGCATTTGTGATTCACTGATTCCAATTTCTGATTTCTTTATTTCTATTCGAATCAGCATCACCCTGTTTTCTTTATTCGATTATGAGTACTTCTATTCTTACCTGTGAATCCTTATTATATGGAATTTTTCTATGCCACTTACTTTCCTAACTCACTAATTTTAATTTACTAATTTCTTTTTCAAATCCTAACCATACTAACCCTTTTGATATCTTTTCTGATTATTTTCACTTTCCTCTAACTTTCTAACCATGGCATATTGCTTATTTTTTTTCCATTTAACATAAATTCAATCACATTTCATATACTCATTTTCCTTATTCTATTTCTCCCTTACCGCTTTGAGTTTTCTTTGTTTAAATTGCCTATTTGCTTTCCTATTTTTTTTATCCATTCCTGGTTTTCTGTTTTTCAGGATGTCTGCCTCACAGAGGAAAGGCAAAGGCAAGGCCACTGGAAAGCGCAAGAGAGGAGATTCCTCCCAGTCCATCATTGCTCTAATGCACGATTCATCATGGCGGGAGAAGAACTTCACACAGCAGGAAAAAGCTGACCAGCTGCTCCCTTCGACTGATCCTATGAAATTTGCAAACCGGTACTGTGAGCTGAAGTACCCGACTTTTGCAAACTCTAGAAATCTATACCTGGAACGTACCTTGAAGATTCCAGAAGCCCTCTAGCAATACACTACTGAGCAAATCAAGCAAAGGGGCTGGTTCTTTCTGAAGAGATCACTGACAGAGGTCAATGCATCTTGGGTCCGGGAATTCTATTGCAACTACTACCTTACTACCCTAGATGCAGTGAACCTGAGGGGAAAGCAAATTCTGGTCACTGAGGAGGCCATAGAGACCATTCTCCAGCTCCCAGCCAAGTCCGATCAGCCAGATGGTTTTGCACAGGCTGAGGAAAACATGGGCCAGATGCAGTTTGACTGGGATGCTGTGAAGGCAATGATAGCTCTCGACCCTGCTGTTTCTTGGGAGATGGGTCAGAACACCACTATGCCTAGAGGGATCAAGAGAGTGTACTTAAATGATGAGGCTCGGCTATGGCATCAGATCTTGAGTAATTTTGTGATGCCGAGTACTCACGAGACGGAGATCCCGGCTACCATGATCACCCTCCTTTGGTGTGTGCTGGAGGGTAAGGATATTTATCTGCCTCGTTTTATCCGGCATTATATGGCTAGGGCCCACGTCCGAGGCACCCTCCCCTTTCCTTACCTGGTTACACGGCTAGGCCGTCAGGCTGATGTGCCTTGGGAGGATGCCGATGAGCGACCACCAGCAGCGGACTGCAGGAAGATCATCCCGCACAGCAGGAACTTCCTTGCCTTGGGCTACAGACCACCACCTGTCACTGCTACTGATGAGACAGCCCCTCCGTCTACTGGACCCTCTTCATCCACAGCTGCCCCAGCTGCCCCTGCTGCCACCACTGCACCTCCACCCGCCTCTGAGCCAGTTTATCGCCTCGTGCACCGCCTTTTCCGCCAGCTTGATCAGATGGAGCGCCGTAACAGGCGCCGGTATGAGAGATTGGAGCGCCGCAGCAGGCGACGCTATTCCCATCTGAAGCTGATGATCAGACAGGGCGCCGACATCCCCTCTGAGCCCGACACCCCTTCAGAGCCATCAGAGGAGGAGGAGGATGAGCACGAGGATGAGACTCATTCCCAGGCGGAGACTCATCAGCAGGCAGCCACAGAGCAGTCTGCCCCGCATCAGGAGGTTATGCCCCAGATTGAGGCTGCAGATCCGGAGATCTCGATCCAGTCAGTCTCCCCTCTACAGCAGCCAGACTCTCAGTCCACCACTGCCACAGAGACCCCAGCTACCATCCCTACCAGTGATGACACTCCTTCACACCCGGCTTGATTGAGCATCGAGGACGATGCTTCATTTTAAGTGTGGGGAGGTCGCCATCTCTGGCGTTTATTTTGGTGAACTACTACATACTTTTTCTTTCATTTTGGATATTTTTCTATATTTTTCTCTTTTTCTTTTATTATTATTTTCTGAGTACTTATACATTGCTACTTGTATATTTTACTCTATTTTCTGCATTTTGCATTTTTTTGTTCATATTTTAGTTATTTAGCTCATTTTAGTCATTTAGTTTAGTTTGCAATTCTGATTTATTAGTGGATTAATTAGTATAGTTTACCCTTTTTTAGCATAAAGATAGTATAGTTTAAATAGAAAAATATAAAAAAGAAGTAAACTAGGAACTTTAACAGAATCAAAACAACCCACACCTTGTATATATAGCATTACATGTTAGTTGACAACATTTCATCAAGGAGGAACATTAAAACTTTAAAAGCTACCCTAAATAATTTTTTTCAAGAGAATAATGGGAATTTTTAACTAAACCTGCATACAATATATGAATGATATATGATGCTTGAGTTAGAGAACACACAGCCTGTGAGTCTTGAGCTTAAATTGTATGGTTGCATTCAAACCATAATTTCATTTCTGTGTGTTACATTTCTTTTTATTCTGATGTTCTTTCCTTTGCTTTAATCTATATGTCCAATTATAGAATATAGAATAGATACATACCAAGAGAATGATTGAGGCCATCATTTGATTTTAGCTCACTCACCCCCAAATTAGCCTGCCTTTTACATCACCCTTGTTAGTCCCCTTGAGCCTATTAAAACCCCTTTATTCTATTTAGCCAAATTACTAGCCTTAAGCAGAAAAACAAAAGAAAATCCCAAGTGAATCCTTGGCTAGTTTAAGATAGAAAATCATGAATAGAGTTAAATGTGGGAAACCTTTTGGGAACATGGATGATAGAACCAAAAAGGTAGAAAAAAAAGTAAAAAGGAATAAAATAAAATTTGGGAAGCATGCTCATGAGAAAATCTAAGTGATTTAATTATCATGTGCATTTAAAAAAAAAGTTATTTTTCAGCATATAAATAAGAGGGAATACAAAAAGGAAATTCCCCAATGAAAACAATGCACATGGAATAAAAAAATAAATTAAAAAGTGAAACATGAGCATGTAACAATAAGTGGGGAATATGGGAAAATAGGTAAAGAGATTTTATTTTACTAAATATGTATGTTAGGTGAGATCTTAGTCTAATTAAGGATTCACTTATTAGCTCACTTAACCATATACATAAATCCTTACCTTTACCTTGGCCCCATTACAACCTTAATTAAGACCTCATGACTTTTTGGTATGACTATATTCTATAATTGTTGATTGGTTAGATGAAAAACAAAGTTATAGAAAGTAAGAATAAAAAGAAAAATAGAGTGAATAAACCCAATAAACACTGAGTGACTAGAGAGTAAACACAAAATCCAGTGAGGGTTCTATAACTCATCAACATATATCTGTATTTATATTTACTAATTGTTTTGCAAGTTTGTACAATGTTTTCTTTCCCATCTCATTTGCTAAAATGCTTTATTATTTAAGGGTTAGCTATATATATACATAACTCCTTGAGAATGTGAATTAACTTAGCTAGTGTAAGCTTTATATATGAGTAGATGAACTAGAATTGCATGACTCATTAGGTAGATGCATTTAGCATAGGTTGCATTTCATAACATTCCATCACTTTAACCTTAATTATTTACCTTGGATTTAGCATGAGGACATGCTAGTGTTTAAGTGTGGGGAGGTTGACAAACCCATATTTCATGAGTTCTTTTGTGCTTAATTAGAGTGATTTATTCAACTCTTCACCTACTTATTCACATTAATTGCATGGTTTTACTTTCCCTTCCTTATTATGTCATATTATGAAAAACATGTTTCCTAAGCTTTAAAATTAATTAATTTAATTACCTTTATTTCCATTCGATGCCGTGATTAGTGTGTTGAGTAGTTTCAGATTTTCTAAGGCAGAATGACTTAAAGGATGGAAAAGGAAACATACAAAAATGGAAGGAGAAAGCAAAACGGAGCTTTAAGGAAACTGGTATCCACGCGATCGCATGGACGACGCGATCGCGTGCCAAGCACGAATCAGCAGCGACGCGGCCGCATGACTGACGCAACCGTGCGCCTTAAGCAGAACGCATATGACGCGGTCGCATGACTGACGCGACCGCGTGGCAAGGAAAAGCTCCGAATGACGCGACCGCGTGACCCACGCGGACGCGTGACAGAGGCCACGCACCAGAAATCACAAAATACGCCCCCAACGAATTCTGAAGCCCTTTTTGACCCAGATCCAAGTACAGACAGCATAGACCAGAGGTTATAAAGTGTGGGAATGCTTCCATTCAAAGAGAGCTCGCATATTTTTACCTTTCAATGATTTATATTTAGTTGAGAGGGAGATCTTCTCTCTCTCTCTCTCTTTTAGGATTTAGGATTTCTTCTTGTTTTAAGAGTAACTCTGGATCCCAGGTTTAATGTTCTTTTAGTATTACTTCTATTTATTTATTCCAACATTTGAATTGATTATTATAATTTGATTTATGAATTCTCTCATGTTACAGACTGTTATTTGAATTAATGATAATTGAGGTATTTTCAGTTTATGATTGTTCTCTTTGATTTAAGTTACCATTGCTTCCCATCTAAGGACCTCTTTATCATTCCAGCAATTTTACTTTTTCCCCTTTTGGTTCTGGTTAAGAATTTAGTAACTCAACAGTTATTAAACTCAACATAATTGATAATTGTGATCTTGCTAATTGAGTTGAACTTAAATAATCCCAACCTTTTCTGAGGAAATAATTAGGATTCAAAAGTCAATTTAATTAGTCCCTTGACTTTCCTTTGCCCTGGTGAAGGTTGACCAAGTGGAGTTTAGATTCAACTTTCATTATTGTTGAGAGAGATAACTAAGTTGGACCTCTAATTTCTCTACCTTGCTAAAAGTTGCTTTACAGTTATTATTTATTCTTAATTGCCATTTAATTCAATCGTCATTTAAATTACTTGCTTCTCACCTTCTAAACCCCGATAACAACCTTTATAGCCAATAATAAGAACATACTTCCTCGCAGTTCCTTGAGAAGACGACCCAAGGTTTGAATACTCGGTTAACAATTTTTAAAGGGGTTTGTTACTTGTGACACCCAACACGTTTGTACGAAGGGATTTTTGCCGGTTTAGAAACTATATCTACAACGCAACCGTTTCTATGAATTTCTTTACTGGTAGAAAACCCGACGTCACTAACTTAAGCATGAGTTTTTTGCAGGTACCACCTCCCACCTCCTCACGAGGAACTCGGATGACAGCACCTCGACACGAGAACAGGTCGGACGCTACCCCACAAGGTGTCTGGACCTTACGTTCAGACCCAAATCGATGTTTCAGGTAACCCTTGGAATAGTCCACAACTTTATTTTGCATACAAAATAATTCCTAAGGTTTAAAACCAAGTTTCAAAATCGTCATTTTACTAAAATATTAAAATGTTGGACTAAATTACCCATAACAAACAAAATTATAAAATAAAAAAATAAGAGAAAGAGAGTATTTCTGCTCCTGTTAAGGGGAAAGGGAATAAGAAGAAGAAGGGGGAAGAGAAGAGAAACAAGAAGCTGTCCACGATTTATCTCTGCCTCCTTTTCGGTCGCTGCCTCCGTACGATTTTGGTCCCTAAGGTAAGGACAATTTTAAAACCAAGTTAAATCTTAGGGAAGATTTAATATGCAAAAAAATGTTGCGAACGAAAAAATGTTCGGCCTATATTTTAGAGACCAAAATCGTACTCTACGAAATGCTAGTTTTTTTACCGATGAAACTTTTTTGTAAAAATAATTCCTTAATTCTATGAATCATTTTTCCCTAATTCATAATATCTCAATCAAATCCACGTACTTTCAAAAGATTTATAATTCTGTAATATTAATATAGGTAAAAATATTATTATACTTTATAAATTATTTTTTTCTATTTGTTAATTAACTTATATGTTCTACTATTTATTTATTTTTGTTGAATTATTCCGTGTTTCAAAAGAAATTACTACAGCCATTATATTTTTTATATTAAAGATATTAATATTTCAAGATTGAAAAGTACTTCAAATAAAAATTGTTCAACATTTACAATATCTTTTATTTTTAAAATTGTGTTCTATATTTTATTTAATATTTTAGACTTTAATATTTATTATATGATATAGTTAATATTAAATATATTCTATCTTAATTTATACTGAAATTTTTATTAACTGAATAATTTTCGTAGGACCTATCATGTATAATAATCTCACCACATTAATTAAAAGTTGATTAAACTCCAAATTACAAAATCCATTTTCCAGGATTATCGGATGATTGGATGAGATGTGGAATAGGGCTATAGGCCGTCGGCATTATCAAAAATATATTCCTCTTTCTCATCTTTGTCTCATTCAGCAGAACCACGGGCAGCACTCCGTCGCCGTCGCCGTTTCCGCGAGTCTCCGGGTAATTTTCATTTCATTTTATTTGCTTTAATTAGGGAAAAAAGCTGTCTATTGAAAATAAGTTCCTGATTCCTGTGTTGATTTTGGTCTCTTTTTAAGCCAGCATTGCAAGTGATCCAACTGCAAATGGTTGATATACGACAATAGTACAAACCCTAGAGGCATTTCTTCATAAACAATAGTGTAAACAAGATGTGTAACTACTGTCAAGATTAGATAATGACAAAGTAGGAAGGTTTATTTGACAGAATGAAATATCAAAGAATTGGAACTATGCCTCGTTCAAATTTTGAAATTGGCCAGGCAAGTAAAGGTAATTCACTGGATGAATAAGAAGCACGATTAACAGAAAATACATGAAAACACCAAATAGTAGTAAGGCAAACACCCTAGCTAAATGCATGATTTTTATCTTATATAGTTGAACATTAAATGCTTTCTAGTATTACTGTTTACTAGTGTATTGCAATAACTGAGTGAGCTGTGTCCAATTTTCCTCATGAAGTGATAGAAGAACTGCTAGTGATCATATAAACAGTTTCTGTCTAGCTAGCTAGTTTACACGATTGATTAGTTGCAAGGAATCATCATGTCTTTGTATATATGCAGTGGCCGAGATACTTGTTCAATTATAGTGGAGAAAAGTGTGTGTGTGTGTGTGTGTGTGTATAGCAATTTAGACACCAAAATCAATTACAGACTGAGAATAGACTTTGCCTAACCGACCAAGATCTAAACATATGCATGCTGTTCTGGCTGCGTATTCTTTGCTATCATGTATGAAAAATAATAATTTCTTGTATATTAAAGATTTCAAAAAAGAAAAAAAAAGAACCATAGTGTACATGGAAACTGAAGAAACAATTCTTCTTCATCTTCCATTAGTTAATACTCCATTCTTCCTAATATCAGAATGTATTATGCTGTTATTTCTTTATTTTTGGGGCCATTCTTGTCAAGATTGTCTTTGTAAGTAATTTGAAGGCCTTCTTTCTTTGCGTTTTGTTTCTTTTCAGTATGTTAACATTGCGTATTCAATTTGTTGATTTGTGACAGGTCATAATCTGAAAAAATGCTCTAAACACTACAAAAAGAAAAAGAAAAAACAAACAGAAAAAGAAAAAGTATGGCTGCTACTCTCCTGACACCAAACACGGCTTTACAACTTCCCCATTCCAAACCCCAAAGTCCGACAACAAACTTTTGCAGCCTCAAACCACCCAAACACATAATAAAACCTGTAAACACTCAACACAACTACCACTCCTCTCTCTGCCTCTGCCAAACTGTTGACGCACTCACGGATGAGCACTCCAAAGGCCTCCACGTGGCATCCCGCATCTACGAAGACCTCCTCCAGTGTTCCATCGACCAGCGAGCTCTTCATCTTGGCCTTCAACTTCACGCTCAAGTGATTAAAAACAGTTATTATTACACTGATGGGTGGAAAGACTACATTGAGACGAAGCTGGTGATTCTCTACACAAAATGCGGTTCCGTCGAGGCAGCCAACGGTGTCTTTCATAGGATGCAGAAACAGAACATCTTTTCTTGGACTGCAATCATTGGGATGCACTCTCGAAATGGTAGTTGCGAGGAGGCTCTGCACTGTTATGTTCAGATGCTAGAAAGTGGGTTCCTCCCAGATAACTTTGTTGTCCCGAATGCATTGAAGGCTTGCAGTGTTCTTGGCTGGGTCAGGTTTGGGAGGGGTGTTCATGGGCTTGCTGCAAAGATGATGGGTTTTGATGGGTGTGCCTTTGTTGCGAGTAGCCTAGTTGACATGTATGGGAAATGCAGGGTTTTAGAGGATGCACAAAAGGTGTTTGATTCTATGCTTGAGAAGAATGTTATTGCTTGGAACTCAATGGTTGCGGTTTATATGCAGAATGGGATGAACCGCGAAGCAATTGGACTATTTCAGAAGATGATGTTGGACGGTGTTGAACCAACCCTGGTTTCTTTGGTGGGTTTCCTTTCGGCCTGTGCCAATTTGGAGGCCGTCGAGGAAGGAAGACAAGGACATGCACTTGCTATTTTAGGAGGATTCGAGTTAGAGAGCATTTTGGGTAGCACTGTGGTGAACTTCTATTTTAAGGTGGGTTTGGTTGAGGAGGCTGAGCTTGTGTTTAGACGAATGGTTGTAAAAGATGTGGTCACATGGAATTTGATTATATCTAGTTATGTAAGATGTGGGGAGGTTGAGAAGGCAATTGAGATGTGCCATATGATGACAGAAGAAAATTTGAGGTTTGATTGTAAGACGCTCTCATCTTTATTGCACATTGCTGCGGATACAAGAGATGTAGGACTTGGTATGGAGGCACACGGGCATTGCATTAAGTGTAGCTTCGATTTTGATGTGGTTATTACAAGCGGCATCATGGACATGTATGCAAAATGTGGGAGAATTGATTATGCAAGACGAGTTTTCGGTGTTGCCAGAGAAAAGGATATTGTGGTGTGGAATACAATGTTGGCAGCGTATGCAGAGTTAGGTCTGAGTGATGAGGCTTCTAACTTGTTCTTTCAAATGCAGAAGGAGAACACCCTACCAAATGTGGTTTCATGGAATTCTGTGATCTTCAGTTTCTTCCAAAGTGGTGAAGTTGTTGAGGCACAAAATATGTTATCAGAAATGGACTACTCAGGTGTTAAGCCTAACATGATCACCTGGACAACTGTTATATCTGGTTTCGCTAAGAATGGTTGTGGTTATGAAGCTTTTCAGGCTTTCCGGAAAATGCAGGAAGCAGGAATGAAACCTAATAGCATAAGCATAACTTCTGCACTCTTAGCATGCAAAAGTATGGCATTACTAAAATATGGAAAGGCAATACATGGGTATGTAATGAGGAGTGGCATGTTTCTCTCTCTTCATGTCACAACCTCTATAATAGACATGTATGCAAAATGTGGAAATTTGGAATATGCAGTATGTGTTTTCACTCTGTGTTCCAGAAAACAAATTGCTGTCTACAATGCAATGATATCTGCCTATGCATCACATGGTCAAGCTACGGAAGCACTTACTCTTTTTAAACAATTGGAGAAAGAATGTATGGTACCAGATCACATAACTCTTACAAGTGTATTATCAGCATGCAGCCATGCAGGATTGGTGAATGAAGCTTTAGGTGTTTTCAAATATATGGTCTCTGGACTTCATATGCAGCCAAATGAGGAACATTTTGGCTGCTTAATTAAACTGCTTGCTGATGACGGCCAATGGGATGAAGCTTTTAGGGTTATTTTAACAATGGCAACCTATCCAGATGCACATATGTTAGGATCTTTGCTTACAGCTTGTGGACAACACCAGGAGACCGAACTTGCAGCTCGTATAGCAAAGTGGTTACTGAATTTGGAGCCGGAAAACGCAGGTAATTATGTGGCTCTTTCAAATGTCTATGCAGCTGAAGCAAGATGGGATAAAGTATCGATTGTAAGGCGCCTAATGAAAGAGAAGGGCCTAAGAAAAATTCCTGGATGTAGCTGGATTGAAGTTGGACAAGAACTTCATGTGTTTATTGCTGGTGATAGATCGCACCCTGAAAATGATGAAATTTATATCCTATTGAATTTGCTGGGATTGGAAATTCAATCTACAAAGTATGGCCCTTATAATACTGAGGCAACATCCTCCACTTGACCACATTGGATATTTAAAGTGACTATCATATTACAAAATTCATTTGGAAGAAAGAAACTTGTGCTAAATGTTATCGGATGGTACCAAAGAACCTAGAACAAAGAGGTAGCCTCGTGATAGTCATCTGCTTTTGCTGTCACCGTTGCCGCCTGTGTCTCTCCGATTCACCGCTTCTCCTCTCGTCACTTCCTGCATTGTCTTGTCTCTCCTGTTGCTGTCGCTCTGCTGTTCTGCTTCTTCTCAGGTATTGTCTTGTTTCCCAAATCAATGTCCTGTTTTACGGTTGGTTTGAATATATTTTGGTTTGTGGAACTTTTGCTCGTTGCCCCATTTGTGTCTTACTTTTTAGTGATCTTGCTGTTATGGTTGCTCTTTGTTTATGGCTTGGAGTATATACTTTGTCGAACCTTGCTTGAGTGGTGATAATTTAGGATATTCTTGCTTTGAAGTTTTGGTATATTATTGTAATAGGTATTGAGTGAATTGACTATATTAGAAAAATATTGTTTTGCATCTTGCATGGAAGTTGCTTCACGGTTGGGAAGGAAGTCATTGACCTTTCAAAATAATGGCAATGAATCAATTGTTAGCTATAATCTACCTCGGGATTTTCTTTGACATGGTTTATGGGGGTTAATAATACTTTTCCTGCCCAAAAGGCTTCAATTGTGAAAGTTAACTTCGTCATTTGTATTTGTGTTCCATAGAGGCCTAGTTTGTGGTGCATTGGCATTTTTAATGTATCAACTTTTTGAATGCCCATATTCTTCTTTCTTTCTTTCTTTCTTTTTCATGATCATAATATTAATATTTTCATCAAATCCACATATAAGCATTTCACTTGTACCATGCATATTCATTAATTAGACATTTTGTTAGCAATTCGTCAACCTGCATAGGTGCCATCATTTTCTTAAGCCGTAAACTTGGAGAACAAAATATCATTTTAGATAAAGTCAAAAAGCATATCGGAGCACTTCTAACATGATTAAGATAAAGATATGGTAATCAAACTTTTGCTTTATGTTGAAATGATTACAATCACCAATGTATAATTCGATGTAGCTGATGTATCCTCATTGACTATGATGGCAATAATGGATGCTGCTGCTTCTGTTATATCTTAAAAATTTAGTGATGCATCAAAATCAATACATTTGCTTTGATTCAAAGAATGGGTCCCAAACAATGGAAGAATTGAACTGGTGCCTGTCTGCTGGCTTAGCATATATTAGTTTGATTTGGACGGGGGTGTATATGTTTTCCATAGTTGTAGGCATCATATGTTTTAGAAGTTTTGCTATTTTAAATTCATCACATCACTCGACTTAATAGTTTAAATTGATTAAGAACAATATAATGAGGGACAGAATGCTCTTAAGACTTATTGTTTTCTCTTTTCCGGATTTTATTTTTGGTACACATGGACATGGACTGCTCTTTTTTGACGAACCTAGTACATTGCAATGCAAATTAAAGGCAGTATATGTATTTAGCAGCAGCTTCTAGGTAATACATACAAAATAAGATGACTATAATAACTATATTATATATTGATTATTTATTTATCTTATAGTAATTATCCTCATGCCATAATGTTTTGCTTTGATTCTCCCTTTGCTTTTGATTTTGATGTTGTACCTAATAAGACATCGGTTCTTCACTATTTTGACAGCATGATCCCAAACAGAAGATGAGAGTTGTTTCCTGCTTGATAACTAGATAGTAGAATTATTTGTTGTGTTCTGAATTCTGAATTATTATGTTCAGGTTAATCCACACATTGAACCAATGGTGAAATTGTTAAAGAGACAATACTTTGTAATAGTTGAGATGGTGGGTATGGCTAGGAGTGGCTTTGTTAGTACGATAAAGATAAAATGATTGTGGTGGAGTAACAAATTTCCAATGAATGGTAGAGTGTAAATTCTCAACTTTTCGTAAGTACAAGTTTATATGTCTTAGCTTTTTAATATTTATTGCTTACTTATTTTCCTTTTAATTTCAGTCCCATCCTAATGATAATGGCCTCTGCAACAAACTCTTTCCACATTTTGGAGAGTTGAGAGTAGCATTCGGTAGAGATAGCTCTAGCAGTTGCTACTATGGAGGCTAAGCGCAAAGCAGACTTGACTGACTTGCTACTTGGATGCTAAGCGCAAAGCAAACTTGACCGACTTGCAAGTGAATGGAAACATCCATGCAAATTTGGATGAAATTGAAACTGAATATGAAGCTGATTCTCAAGTACGTATGCAATTTATTTAAATGTGTTTGGTTATTTATGCTAATATTGATTTCATTTTATGGTTTTATGATTCTCCTAGTACTATATGCTCCTTGTTCTATATGATTCTCAAGTCCATAGTAGTGCATATACTAAGATTATAATTAAATTGATAACATATCTAAATGATTGGTTTAGCAGAATTTACGCGAAGATAAATAATCTAGATCATAGATTAGGATGTGATGGGTCTTAAGTATTGTCTTACATCTTACATATTATATAGGCATAAACAAGAATTTAAACTAACAAAGCTTTACATACAAGAAACTTAAATTGCAAGAAATTAGATCAAGACAACTAAAGATAATTAAAGCAAGAATCGAGTAAATGAGATTTGGGTTTTCAAATATAAGTTGCAAAAGAACTCTTGGCTAAGGTATGGGGATCAGGATCACAATCCTTGTCTAATAACTATATAATGACAATTGTGAGGAATCAATCTCATTAAGTCTACTTCTATAATTCAAGTAAGTCAAATAGTTATAGGCAATATCATCCCATAAGTCCTAGTTTACCTACCAATTAGTTTAGTAGAAAACTAGCGTCAATGGAATCGAATTGACTAAAATAGACTCTCAAATCATCAATTCAATTAGACCTAATGACTCAAGGTCACTTAATCCCTTTAACCTAGAACAAGAGTATAGAAAACTACTCCATAACCAGAGAAAACATTTTGTCAAACACTTGGTGTGCAATAGTTAAAGACATGACTAAATTGCAAAATTAAATGGAAATTAAAGCTACTCACTAACAATTATCAACAATGGCAACTCAAATAAAGCTTATGAAACATAAAGTCATCAATGCATTAATGGAAATTCAAGGTTAACAAAATCCGCAAATATTCAAACTAGGATTGTAAGCAACAATAAGAAAAGAAAAAAACCTAAACGGCCCCTGACAATTACCTCGAAAGACAACGATCCCTTAACAAAAAATACCCTTCTCGGCCTCTGATCTTTATTTTTATGGGATTGATTAACCGCTATGTCAATGTTTTTTTTTTTGGCACAGGGACTAATCAGTTCCATAAAAGTAAAGATCAGGAGCCGGGAAGGGTATTTTTTTTGTTTGGGGGCCTCGTAGTTTTTTCGAAGTAATTGTTAGGGGTCGGGTTGGGTATTCACTCATAAGAAAATATTAACAAGCGACTATCTAATTGCAAGAATAACAACTATTAATTTAAGAAAAAAACTGAAAGTAAACAAGATCCAAGTCGAATTGCACTAACAGAAATATGAAGAACCGACGAAAAACCTAGAGAGAAGATAGAGTTTTTCTCTCTCTAGAAAACAAGAACAAAAAAACTAGCTAATTACTATCTAATTGGGTGTGTTGTGTCTTCGGTTGCTTTTCGGTTGACCCGTATCCATTCTCCTCAATTGGCTTCAGATTGGGCTTGAAAATGGGTCCAAAACCCTCAGAAATCGCGAGTCACATGTTCTCTTTAATGAGGCACGTTTTGATTGACTTGCGTACGCGACCAGATGCTCGCGTACGCGAGCTTACAAAAACACATGGTTGCATACGCGGCCACACACTCGCGTACGCAGGACCAGCAAAACCTCAAGCTCGCAATTTCTTCATGATTCCTCACTCTAGCATGCTATCCTCTTCACTTTTCCATGCCATCTTACTCTATATAACGAAAACACTTGAGCACACATGTCAAGGCACCAAATGGAATGAAATAGTGAAATGAATCAATCAATTTAAGCTTCAAATAGCATACTTTTATCATTCAATCACAAATAGGAGGAATTCTTAAAAACATGCAAAATTCAGTGAATAAATGCGAGATAAGTTGATAAAACCACTCAATTCAATACAAGATAAACCACAAAATTATGGTTTATTAACCTCTCCACACTTAAACCAGACATGCCCTCATGCTTAAAATCAAAGAAAAGACAAGAACTGGAAATCAATATTTACTCATTGCAACCATCTAAATGCAACCTATTTCAATACATGCACTATTCTACCTAATGCTATCTAATCAACTATATGCAATTGCTTAATCAAAATAACTCAATTTTCAAGGAAGCACACCTGAACATAAGGCTAAAGAAAATAGCAAAACAACTAATTCAAATCCAAGAATTGATTCA
Organism: Arachis ipaensis; assembly: GCF_059453495.1. Taxonomy (NCBI): domain Eukaryota; kingdom Viridiplantae; phylum Streptophyta; class Magnoliopsida; order Fabales; family Fabaceae; genus Arachis; species Arachis ipaensis. Next base: position 35,479,238 of record NC_142437.1, read on the forward strand.
AGTTATCGCAAAGAAATCACAACTTGCAAGAAGGAAATAGTAATAGGTGGAAGCATAAAATCGAGCAATCTAACCCCTCAACGGATGTGTATACTTTCTAGTCGCTCAAGTGTATAGGGTCGATTTACTCAATTCTCCTCTAATCATGCTTTCTAAAATTTGTTTTTCATCTAACAATCAACACTTATTTCATGTATGTATACAAATATCATGAGGTCTTTCTAAAGGTTGTAAAGGATGCATATGGTAAAGTGAGCTAAAATTTGAATCTTTGATTAACTTAAGATCTCACAAAACACAAAACACATATAGCAACGTGTACAATTCTAAAACAAACCCACCCCTTCATCAATTCACCCTTTTACACAATCATGCATTCTTTGCAATTTAAACTACATATGCCTTGTTCTTACTAATTTTTATTGGGGTGTTTGTCCTCTTTTTATTATTTTCTCTTTCTTTTCTTTCCCCTTTTTTTTTTCCAAATTGTAATATGTATATACAAAAAGCTAACCGGGTAAGTAAGTTAATTGAAACGAGAGCCTCAATCATTTAAATGCATCTATACATAGAACAATGGATATAAAGAATTGAACAAATCAAATATTACAATCATAGAAGGAGAAACACACAAGAATGGAATTAGTGATTGATATGATGCAACCACATACATTAAGACTAAAAAATTCACATGTTAGTGTGTTCTAGCTCATCAAATATGTTCCATAATATTTCAAGCAAGTTCTAATAAAAATTTTAACTCAAATCAAATTTTGGATTGTTATAAAAAAATTGGATTCTTTTTTTCAAATTGTAAAATATATATACAAAATACTAAATAATGAAAACTTTTGGTATACTAGCTGAAAATATCCTTATTTGATTAAGCTTATTATTATATGTCTATGCAATTGTGGTTGGATGCAAGTTTTCAATAATCCTAAATCAATTTCCTAGTTTTCAAACAAACCACTTCATCATATAACTAGGAAATCAACTAGGTGCAATCAACTCATTTTCTCATCACAATCCACAATTAAAACCAAAAGCATATATACAAAAGTCAAGGTTAAAGTGCGATAAATAAAAAACTAACAAAGTATCAAACGGAAGCATAAACGAACAGAATGTAAAACTGAGATGTTTAAAATGGAAATTCATCACCCAAAGGAAGCGTCGACAATGGTCGGACGACCGACCTCCCCACACTTCAGAATTAGCACCGTCCTCGGTGCTCAGAAAGAAGCTCATGGAGGTGGGGAAACGGGATGGTAAATGGTCCTGCTAGGCTGGCGGAGATCTCTCGACGCCATCAGCCCGAGCCTCATCCTCGTCCTCGGACTGCTCCTCTGGGGTATCCAGCTCCTCTATCATCGGATCCCAATCCCGGGTTTGCAGTTTAATATTCTCATAGCGCCTGTTGATCCGGCGCTCCATACGCTTCAGCTGCTCCAGAATCTACACTCCTATGTCATTGGATATGGAAGGCTGTGGTGCTGCTGGTGCTGATGTGGATGGCTGGTCTGTTGCTGATAGGGTGCCACGCTTTCGCTTCCGACTCCCAAGTTCTTCTTTAAGCCAGTTCCCGTAAGGAATGAACTTCTCCTTACTAGGAACTCCAGGGGTGAAGTCGTTGTCAGCCCAGACAACTCCGGCCTTTGTGGCCATCTCAGTGACAAGACATGGGAAGGCTGCCTTCTTCCTTGTGACGGTGTGCACCTTCCACATGTAGGGGTGTGCAAAAAAACTGGTTTGACTGAACTGAACTGAAACTGAATTGAAACTGTTTTAAATAAACCAGTTTTTTTAAATAAAAAACTGAATTGAAACCATAGTTTTTTATAAAAACCAGTTTATTAAAAACCAGTTTTTATGGTTCAATTTAGTTTTAAACCCAATCAAAACTGGTTTATTCACATCAATAACTTCAATCTTCCAAACTCAAAAATTTGAAAAATGTGAAAAACGCAAAAACCCTAATCGCCGTTTCAACATCCTCTCTCGTCTCTCCTCTTCTGCCGCCGCAATCAACCCACCGCTGCCGCCGTCAGAGTCGCCGTCATCGAACTAGTTGCCGCCGTCGCTCACTGTCGTCACTCGTCAACTTCTACAACTTCAAGTTCTAACACAGTATCGTCTCTCCCTTGCTGGTTGCTGCCGTCGCTACCATTCCTCTCTCGTCTCTCCCTTGCTGCCGCCGCTACCAACCCACCACCATCATCACCGTCGCTACCAACCCCTGCTGCTGCCATCTAACACAGTAGGTAATTTCTTTTCTCTTATGTTTTACTATGATTGGAAGCAGGGGAGACAATACTTTTTTACATAGTCAATTAGTAAGCCATTTTTACAGTTACCTATTTCTATTTTAATTTAATTATTGCAGCTTTTTTGTTTTTTTGGATTCTGGCATTTTGATTTTATTTTGGTATGTTTAGGTTCATGGCATTTTAGTATTTTATGATATATATTTATCTCCATTGATTCAAGAATTTTGTGTTTGGGAGTTGGAGGAAACGGAAGCAAAATGGATGGCTTTTAGTAAAAGATTATAGTAAGATTTTGAGCTTGTTCACCAAAACCTAACTCACAAAAGACCAATTTGACAATCTTTCAATTTTGATTTCCCTGCAGCTTAGTTTCAGTTGCTCTAAGTTTTAACGTTATTGTTTGTTTGGCTTGTTCTTATTCTGTCATAGATTATGAGCAATTTTAACAAAATTCTGTATATAGATATAACTTTTAAGTTTTAAGTATTTGGCGTACTTCCATGGACCATGGCAGATCATTAACTTCAAGAAGAAACATAACTCACCTATGAGAATTACATAACAAAACAATGAAAGAGAATACCAAGCGAAGTCAAACAATTATCTGTTAATTATGTTTCTCTTGAAGTTAAAAGCAAATAAACTTTAATAATCCTTTTATGACTGAAAATAGTTAAATGGATAGATTATTTTTTATACGAAGAATATTTGTTTCACCGTTTCTATATTATTTTCAGATAGCAAATAAGGGCCCCACTGGAATTGTTCTTCCAATATTACTTACAATTGAAGTTTCCATCATAGAGGGGATATAAATTTTTGTAACGTTAGCAAATGTTTCAAGAGAATTTAAGCATCAATCAGGAGAACCAACAGCACATTTTCATCTAATGTCCGAGTTCCTGTGTCAAAAACAAGATTATTGTGAAATTCACATAGTATCTAGTTTACCAAAGGATGCAACTACAAAACAAACTAATGCAAAGTAAGTTTAGATTTAATTTGGTTCTACTTACCACCATATAGGCCTGCTGCGTTATGAGGACGCATCGATACTGCTTTCCACACGTTGCTTCTTTGGCCGGTTTCTTGTACTAGTTAAATGTCAAGATACAATAAGAGACTTGCATATAAACAAAACTGTTATTAAAATCAAGACTAGGTATAGAATTGAGCAGGTAACTAATTGCATACCTCGTATTCTTGGTGCAAGGATCCAGGCTCCTTCAAGCCCTGCAATATAACAATAGGAATCACCATGCCTCTACCCACTCAAAAGAATCTTAAGTTGTTATATGAGTGCTGAGATAGCTGAACCTAGGAAATTGGTTGCACCTTAGATGGCAGTTTTGCAGGTTTTTTCACTTCAGAAACCAGGGACAGCTGCGAATCAGGCTCAAATATTAGCTAAATATATATCAATGAAAGTATGGATGAAAATAATCCTTTTTATTTTGTTCAATAATGGTTGTTTATTTTGTTATATATGCTACAATGGGAAGGAACCTTTGTTATGCTGCTTGTGCTATATGCTAGTTCAATGCAAATGAAATAAAATTTATGTGGCATACATGGTACCATAGAATGTAGATGCAGTAGAATTCAGACCCATCATCACCCATGTTAGTTTATTTTTTAGACTTATATAAATGTATATAAATGAATTGGTGATTGATAGAGACGGTTTTAGACTTATATACTTGTTAATCTGAGTTCTGAAGTAAGGGGAATATCTAATAATTGAGATATTGATTCAACGGAACATTAATTAGGCATAGGTTCAATTTGGATTCCTAAATACTGTAAAATATTTAAGTGTGTTGAACCACATTGGTTATTGACTTTGGATAATTATTCACTTTAATAGTGACCAATTTACACTTTAATTCATTCACTGCTAGTACTCTTACATTTGCTTATTGTTGATGTTGTTGTAGACTAGATGAGGTGAAAGCTAAGAGAACTCTAGAATGCCCTTGCATTGTTGACTTGCAAACTGGTTCCTGCGGCTTTCAATTTTTGGAGGTGTTTCTCTGTTTTCTAAAGAGAGAACTGCTGAAGAAAAAGTAAGTTCCAAACTAGGTCTAAGTAACCCTGTTAGTGTTAGCATGTAATGATGTATTTATTACTTCATAGTTTGTGTCATTTTATTTATTTATTTTCCTTTTTAAAGTGTTGTTTAGTTGTTTGCATTGGTTGAGGATGTACAAGTTTAGGACTAATTGAAAAAGCTGAACAAGGTAATATACTTTTTTTTTCTTATTGCTTGTTTGTTACTAATTGTTAGTTTTCTATAATTAATGAGATTTTTTTGTATGTAGGGAAAAATTCTTCAACAAATGTTGGCATGCTTGTTTCTCTTAAAGATGATTAGACTATTGTAATGGGCCAAAATTGTGTTAGATTTGAATTAGTTTATTTTAACTTCATTTAGGTTAGTGGCATATTATATCATATTTTGAATGTTGTCATTGAACAAAAAATAAGACCATGCTTTAGTTTATTAGTATGTGAATATTTTATGATTCTACTTTTAATGTTTGGTTTCAAGGAAGAAGACAATTCAACCCAACCAATAAAGTATATAGCATTACTCTGTCTATAATTGTATGCAAGTCTTCAGGTCAATTTGCAATTTAGATGAGCACAATACTAAAAGTAGTGTTTTTTTTTTTGGCATTTATGAGGATAGATATTTCAAAAAGAAATTAAAACTTATATAAGTGTATTATTTGATGACTAATATTTACAACTACTTCTAGAGAGTCCACATCAGCAAGACATTGATGTTAAGATGCAGGAAATTTTAATTTTGTACCACACGTATGTATGAGTGTTTTAATTTTAAATTCTAAACTCAATAATCTATTTCAAGAGATAATTTATAAGGTATCAATACAACATGATCACTAAAAATAAATAAATTCTGCCAATTATTAACGATTTTGTTTTTGATTAATTAACGGTTTGCTCATTTGTAACTCAGTCATTTGCAATTGGCTGTTTTATATTCGTTGGTAATTTTATTGTGTATAATAATATGCATAAAGTAGTTTATAATTTTACAAATTTGACAATTTTTAGCGGGAAAGAAAGGAAGGAGGAAGAGAGAGAAAGGAAGGGGGGAGAAAGAGGGAGAGAGAGAGAAGGGAGAGAGAGTGGGAAAGGGGGGAGAGAGAGAGGAAGGGGAGAGAAAGAGGGGGAGAGAGATAGAGGGGAAGGGGAGAGAAAGAGGAGAGAGAGGAAGGGGGAGAGAGAGAAGAGGGAGAGAGAGAGAGAGAGAAGGGTAGGGGAGAGAGAGGATAGAGAGAGAGAGGGGAGAGAGAGAGAAGGGAGAGAAAAGGGGAGAGAGGAAGGAGAGAGAGAGTGGAAGGAGAGAGAGAAAGAGAGAGAAGAAGGGGAGAGAAGGAGAGAGGGTGTGAAAACTAGTTTTAACCTATAAATCAGTTTAAACTGATTTTTTTAAAAACCAGTTTTATTTTTATGAACTGGTTTAAACTGGTGCACTATTATAAACTAGTTTAAAACCAGTTTCTTATGTGACAAAACAGTTTGGTTCAGTTTCTAAACCATTTTAAATGGTTTAGTGTAATTTCAGTTCAATTTATAGAAAAAATTGAACCATGTACACCCCTACCACATGGACTGTCTAATAATCTTCGGGAGGAAGATAGGTTCTCCCTCCAAAATAGTCCACACCAAGATCGCCAAATCAGCAGATATGGTGGTCTTGTGAGAGCTTGGCATGACAAGGTTGATTAGGATTTGTTGTCAAATTCGAGCCTCACGGGTCAGTTGCTTGAGCAGGATACTAATGGGCTCCTTTTGATCATTGCTCAAGATCCATTCACTGTCCGGAATTGCTATCTTCAAGATCTTGCCCCAATCCAAGAGGTTTATCGCTTTGTTCTGAATTGCCTTGTCATAGCCACACCTGTTTCAGCTTCGGGAGAATCCGGAGTATCTCAGCTATTGTACTCTTAGTGACCGGAATTCGCTTTCTCCCCAAGAGCACAGTTTCAGGGTTGCGGAGTAGAAATTAGCATAGAACTCCACGACCTAGTTTTCATTAATATCCACCAAGTTCCTCTCCAAGAAATCCCACCCCCGACTCTTATGTTTTCATTAACCATTCGACGGAGGTCGGGTGGAAGCTTGTCTAGCTTGAGGATCGTTTCAAAGTGCAGTTTCTTTTGCTGGTTGAATAAGCGGAATTGTGTTTCACAATACTTATTTGCATATTTTGCCGGATCCCTCGCTCGAACTCCTTTGCCGGTTCTCATCCTGAAAAATAATCAACAATTCATAAGCAACAAAGCCAAGGCAAGACATAAACAGTAAACAACACAAAAGCAACAGGCAGAATTTCAGTATATAGCATCACATAACTCATGTAGTACAAGCAATCATACATAGACAATCAACAGTGAATCGGGAAATATGATGCTTTAACAAATGAGAATCAATAACAATTCAACAGTGATGCACATGCAACATACATTCGCACTTGAGAAGTTTGCATCAAAACAAGAACAATATGAAACTATATAAGACAATCACAACTCAAGAAAGCTTGATGCACATCGCTATGAATCTGAAATTGCTAAAACTTGGGTAAAGAATTGAAGTTACATGGTGGCCAACCATGTAATTCACATTGATGATTCACATTGATTTATAAGGCAGTGAAAGCAATTCGGAATAAACAAAAGAAGGGATACAAGCAACATAACAATTGACAAACACTATTCAGCAGCAAAAATAGTTATACACAATTGGGGGCAAATGAAGATAAGCACCAATTTAGTAACAATGCACCAATCTTGCTAATGAGCAGTACAAACAACTTTAACATGCTAAGGTTGTTCAAATCAGGTACCAAACCAAATAGCACAAAACTAAGCAACAATTTACAATGTGATGAACTCAATTGGTCAATCAGCAAAATAATCACAAAATCAGCATGAACGACATCAAGATAACTAATGACCAATCAGTCCATTGTCAAATTAAGCATAACAGCAACCAAATAGCAGCACTTAGCACCATGATGAATAAAATTGGTTAGCAGCAGAGTAACACCAAAATGGCAGTAGAATAACGATTGACACTCAGAGCAACATTAAATTGAACACGATAATAGCTAAACAACAATAATCAGCATCAAGATTAGCATGTAATTTCCCTAACAAACAGCACTAGAGCAGCAGCCATTAAACCAAACAATCTAAGCAATTCTAACTAACTAAACCTATCCTAACAACCTAGGATCAACTAAGCAGAAAATCAAACTAACTAAATAAGGTAAATTAAATGAAATTAAGTGAAATTGACAAAACTAAATGAAGTAAACTATGAACCTGAAATAGAGCAAGGGTAATCGAATGGAAAATGAAATGAAGGAAGAGGGTTGGGCGCTGCGGATTGGGAACGGAGAGCTGCGGCCAACAATGGTGGTCTGGGAATGGTGGCGGTGGAGTCGCTGACGGAAGTGTCACCGAGAGAAGGGATTGCAACAGTGAAGGTTGAGAGAAGAGGGAGAAGGGAAGAGAAATAGAGAAAGGGAGAAGAAAAGAGAAAGATAGAAAGGGAGAAGAGCCGGCGGTAATGGTGGTCGACGGTGGCGCAATGAATGGAGGGATTTGAAGAAGACGAAGAGAGGAGGAAGAAGAAGAGAGACATTGAGTGGGACGGTTAGGGGTTCGGGCTCGAACCTTCCCCACACTTTTAATTCAAATTATACTTTTCTCTTTTTTTTTTTTACACCTGCGTATGCGAACGAGCAAAAATCTCGCACGCGACGCAGCCAAAACTCACTTTTTGAGGTTCTACGTACGCAGGTAGTGCCTTCGTATGCGAACGGGTAAAAAAACAGAATTGCGTACGCTAGAAACAGGCCGCGTACGCAAAAACAGTCAGACTTAAAATTAAAAAAATGCTTAAACAAAGTCACTTATGACTAAGATATTTACATCATAAGTGCCTTTTTCTCCGGAAAACAACTAAAATCAACAAATTCAACTAAATACAAAAAATAAAATTGAAAGACCATATTATGGTGGAGTCTCTTACCAAGCACTTTTTTTTAACGTCCTTAAATTAGACAGTTATAAGTTTAATGTTTTTCTTCCGAGACATCCTCAAGGTGGAACACCTCTATCTCCTTGTTGAAGTTGGCAAGAGTGTGATAAGGCTTCCTTTTTTGACCATTTATCTTGAATGTTGTTCCATGGTGTGTGCCGGATCGTCGGTTAGGAAATCTCTCCTTAAAAAGAGAAGAAATAGGATTTAGCATTGCATGTATAGCCCCAACTGACAAGGTGACTTACAACCAAAGTTTAAATTAGAGATGTCACAATTTAAAACCAATATAATGCGGGAGTAGAATTCCGGGTCGTCTTCCCAAGGAACTAGTAACCAAAAGCGCACAATTTTTGGTTGCAAGATCAAGGGGATTCGCAATAATGAAATAACAATTAAAGGAATAAAAGAACAATCAAAATTGCAACTAATGAACCAATAAACAAATTTAAGAACTATCTATGTAATATGAACAAGTAATGGTGTGTAATGATTGGAGTGTATGGTTTAAAACATAAATGGAACCTTGACTCGGGATGAGCTAGGGAATCATTTCCTTGTCATAACCACAACTATGACAATCATGATGGATTAATCTCACTTAATTAATCCTTATTATCGAAGAGTAAGTGGTGCGCAGATGTTGTGATTACACTTTGATTATGTAAAATTCATCGCTCTTTCTTTCCCTGGTAATGGCGCCAAAAACATGATGCCAATATCATGGTTCACAACTTCGCACAACTAACCAGCAAGTGCACTGGGTCGTCCAAGTAATACCTTACGTGAGTAAGGGTCGAATCCCACGGAGATTGTTGGCTTGAAGCAAGCTATGGTCATCTTGTAAATCTCAGTTAGGCGGATATAAAATAGTTATGGAGTTTTCGAAATTAATTAATAAAATAGGAATAGAAATACTTATGTAAATCATTGGTGAGAATTTCAGATAAGCGAATAGAGATGCTTTCGTTCATCAGAACCTTTGCTTTCCTGCTATCTTCATCCAATCAGTCTTACTCCTTTCCATGGCTGGCTTTATGTAATGCATCACCATTGTCAATGGCTACTTTCGGTCTTCTCTCGGAAAAATGATCCAAATGCCCTGTCACGGCACGGCTAATCGTTTGGAGGCATCACCCTTGTCAATGGTTACATCCTATCCTCTCAGTGAAAATGGTCAACGCACCCTGTCACGGCACGGCTATTCATCTGTCGGTTCTCGATCATGCTGGAATAGGATTTACTATCCTTTTGCGTCTGTCACTACGCCCAGCAATTGCGAGTTTGAAGCTCGTCACAGTCATTCAATCATTGAATCATACTCGGAATACCACAGACAAGGTTTAGACTTTCTGGATTCTCTTGAATGCCGCCATCATTCTAGCTTACACCACGAAGATTCCGATTAAGAGATCTAAGAGATACTCATCCAATCTAATGTAGAACGGAAGTGGTTGTCAGGAACGCGTTCATAGGGAATGATGATGATTGTCACGTTCATCACATTCAGATTGAAGTGCGAATGAATATCTTGGAAGCGAAAGATGAATTGAATAGAAAACAGTAGTACTTTGCATTAATCTTTGAGGAACAGCAGAGCTCCACACCTTAATCTATGGAGTGCAGAAACTCTACCGTTGAAATTACATAAGTGAAAGGTCCAGGCATGGCCGAATGGCCAGCCCCTCTGATCTAAGAACCAAGCGTCCAAAGATGATCAAAAGATTCAAAGATGGTTCAAAAGATGTCTAATACAATAGTGAAAGGTCCTATTTATAATAAACTAGCTACTAGGGTTTACAGAAGTAAGTAATTGATGCATAAATCCACTTCCGGGGCCCACTTGGTGTGTGCTTGGGCTGAGCTTGAATGTTGCACGTGTAGAGGTCCTTCTTGGAGTTGAACGCCAGCTTTTGTGCCAGTTTGGGCGTTGAACTCCACTTTGCAGCTTGTTTCTGGCGCTGGACGCCAGAATTGGGCAGAGAGCTGGCGTTGAACGCCAGTTTGCGTCCTCTAAACTTGGGCAAAGTATGGACTATTATACATTGCTGGAAAGCCCTGGATGTCTACTTTCCAACGCAATTGGAAGCACGCCATTTTGAGTTCTGTAGCTCTAGAAAATCCACTTTGAGTGCAGGGAGGTCAGAATCCAATAGCATCAGCAGTCCTTCTTCAACCTCTGAATCTGATTTTTGCTCAAGTCCCTCAATTTCAGCCAGAAAATACCTGAAATCACAGAAAAACACACAAACTCATAGTAAAGTCCAGAAATGTGAATTTAACATAAAAACTAATGAAAACATCCCTAAAAGTAACTAGATCCTACTAAAAACATACTAAAAACAATGTCAAAAAGCGTATAAATTATCCGCTCATCAGTAAGTCAAATGAGCATAGTTGTTCTTAGGGCCGGTTTGGGAAGTTTCAAAAGTAACTTTTTTGAACTTTTGACTTATGAAAAGTAGTATTAATGTCTGGTGCAATTTTCAAAACCAAATTGCAACTTTCTAAGAAACTATTTTGGAGCTTATAGAGAAGTTAAAAAAAAATGACTTCTCTCATAATATTATTACTTTTTATCACATTTCTATAAAATAAGTATTTTTAGAACTAAAAATTCAAATACAAAATAACTTATTTATAAGCTATTTTTAATATAGTCATTTATAGTTTAAGCTATTTTTTCCAAAAGAGCTTAATTAAGCTGTTTATCCAAACAGAACTTTAATCCATAAATCCTAACTAACTTACTAATTACCTTAGTAAAAAGCTAGCATTAGTGGAGACAAGAACAATTAACAATCCATGAATTATCACAAGTAGTTGTGTGCACGCACACTTCGAAATGGAGGATTGTAACGGGGTTAGTGTAAATATAGGATTAATATGGTCAAGTGGACTAGTAGATTGGTTACTTGAGCTATATCAAAGATCCAATCTACTAGTCCACTTGACCATATTAATCTTACCTTTTACCCTAACCCCGTTACAACCCTCCAAAGACCTTATAATATTTACATTCATGCATCAAGTATGTGTTGATTGTTAGATGACTATCAAATCCTAGAAAAACATGATTAAAGGAGATTTGAGTGATTAAGCTCTAAACACTGAGCGATTTAGAGTGTATACACATCCGGTGAGGGGTTCAATTGCTCAATTCTATGTTTCCATGTTTTATCTTGGTTTTCTTGCAAGTTGTGGAATTAATTTTTGAAAACTTCAAATCAAATCTTTGAACAATGATCATATTGCATTGATTCCTTTCCTTAGCCCTAAGGCTTGCTTTGGATTGATTGGAATTCCAATGTTTGTTTGCTAATTTCGGTAGAGACCTTAGTGTAGATATGAATAGGTAATATCTAGGATAGTTGTATGCATGTAGTTAATATATTAAATAAGTTGCTTGTCTTTCACTTTTTTTGATTGTGATTAGCATGAGGATAGGTTAGTGTTTAAGTGTGGGGGAATTGATAAGTCCATATTTGATGATAAATTTTGGTTGAAATTGAGTGGATTTTATCATGTAAACCCACATTAATTCCCTTAAATATCATGCTTTTTGATAAACCCCATTTTTAGGGTTTATCATGTATAGATTTTAAGGGTTTTATCAATAATCTTCCACACTTATTCATATAAAACTACATGATTTTGTGTTCCTTTCCCAACTTTGCTTCTGATGCCAGGGCATTTTGGCCAGTTTCACTGACCTTTTCTTTACTGTTTTTAGGTTAGTTTCATGCATTTCTTTAGGAAATAAGCTAGTTTTGGGTAAATATTCACTTATGCCTTCACTCAAGCATACATTGTGCATTTTACATGATTTCATGAGGATTTTGCATAAGTTTAGTGACAAATATTATGTTGCATTACTCATGACTTGGACTAGAGCTTTGATGCACTTTGTTGCTTGATTTTAGGACCAAAAAGGAGCAAGAAAAGGGGAGGTAACTTGCAAAGATTAATGAGAAAAGTGATTGCCAATAACACTCTCAAAAAGCCATCAATGCCCACGTTAGAGAGTCACGTTAACCAAGTTAACGTGAACTCTAACGTGGAAAAAAAAGAAGTTGAGCCAACGTTAGTGACACTCAACATTGTCACTAACGTTGGCAATCACTCATAAGTGGCCACGTTAGAAGCCACGTTAACCTAGTTAACGTGGCCTCTAACGTTAAAGGGGAGGGAGAGAAGCCAACGTTAGTGACACTCAACATTGTCACTAACGTTGGCCTATGGTGCTAAGTACCACGTTAACTCCCACGTTAACTTGGTTAACGTGGGAACTAACGTAGAGGATGAAGAGTTTTCGACAATGTTAGTGACACTCAACATTGTCACTAACGTTGAAGCAACCACACAACCCCCAAGAGTCACGTTAACTTCCACGTTAACTTGGTTAACGTGGAAGCTAACGATGAGAAATGAAGGATGAGCCAACGTTAGTGACACTCAACATTGTCACTAACGTTGGGATGGCTAAAAGATGGCCACTGATGAGCGAATAATTTATACGCTTTTTGGCATTGTTTTTAGTATGTTTTTAGTAGGATCTAGTTACTTTTAGGGATGTTTTCACTAGTTTTTATGTTAAATTCACATTTCTGGACTTTACTATGAGTTTGTGTGTTTTCTGTGATTTCAGGTATTTTCTTGCTGAAATTGAGGGACTTGAGCAAAAATCATATTCAGAGGTTGAAGAAGGACTGCTGATGTTGTTGGATTCTGACCTCCCTGCACTCAAAATGGATTTTCTGGAGCTATAGAACTCAAAATGGCGCGCTTCCATTTGCGTTGAAAAGTAGACATCCAGAGATTTCCAGAAATATATAATAGTCCATACTTTGGCCAAGTTTAGAGGACGCAAACTGGCGTTCAACGCTAGCTCTCTGCCCAAATCTGGCGTCCAGCGCCAGAAAAGGATCCAAAACCAGAGTTGAACGCCAGAAATGGATCAAAACCTGGCGTTCAACTCCACAAATGGCCTCTACACGTGCAACACTCAAGCTCAGCCCAAGCACACACCAAGTGGGCCCCGGAAGTGGATTTATGCATCAATTACTTACTTCTGTAAACCCTAGTAGCTAGTTTATTATAAATAGGACCTTTTACTATTGTATTAGGTATCTTTGATCAGTTGTATGCTATCTTAGATCACGTTTGAGGGCTGGCCTCTCGGCCATGCCTGGACTTTCACTTATGTATTTTTAACGGTAGAGTTTCTACACTCCATAGATTAAGGTGTGGAGCTCTGCTGTTCCTCAAAGATTAATGCAAAGTACTACTGTTTTCTATTCAATTCATCTTGTTTCGCTTCTAAGATATTCATTCGTACTTCAATCTGAATGTGATGAACGTGACAATCATCATCATTCCCTATGAACGCGTGCCTGACAACCACTTCCGTTCTACCTTAGACTGAATGAGTATCTCTTAGATCTCCTAACCAGAATCTTCGTGGTGTAAGCTAGAATGATGGCGGCATTCAAGAGAATCCGGAAGGTCTAAACCTTGTCTGTGGTATTCCGAGTAGGATTCAATGAATGAATGACTGTGACGAGCTCCAAACTCGCGATTGCGGGGCGTTAGTGACAGACGCAAAAGGATAGTAAATCCTATTCCAGCATGATCGAGAACCGACAGATGAATAGCCGTGCCGTGATAGGGTGCGTTGATCATTTTCACTGAGAGGATAAGATGAAGCCATTGACAAGGGTGATGCCTCCAGACGATTAGCCGTGCCGTGACAGGGCATTTGGATCATTTTCCCGAGAGAAGACCGAAAGTAGCCGTTGACAATGGTGATGTATCACATAAAGCCAGCCATGGAAAGGAGTAAGACTGATTGGATGAAGATAGCAGGAAAGCAGAGGTTCAGAGGAACGAAAGCATCTCTATTCGCTTATCTGAAATTCTCACCAATGAATTACATAAGTATTTCTATCCCTATTCTATTATTTATTTTCGAAAACCCATTACTGTTTTATATCCGCCTGACTGAGATTTATATGGTGACCATAGCTTGCTTCATACCAACAATCTCCGTGGGATTCGACCCTTACTCACGTAAGGTATTACTTGGACGACCCAGTGCACTTGCTGGTTAGTTATGCGAAGTTGTGAAGATATGTTTAGACCATGGTCCTGTGCATCCGTTTTTGGTGCCATTGCCAGGGAATCAATTTCGAACAACAATTCACAACCTGAGTAGTAATTTCGCATACCAAGTTTTTGGCGCCGTTGCCGGGGATTGTTCGATTTTGGACAACTGACGGTTTATCCTGTTGCTCATATTAGGTAATTTTCTTTTTATTTTATTTTCAAAAATTTTTCAAAAATATTTCTAAAATTTTCTCATCTGTTTTCGAAAAAAATAAAAATTTTTTCAAAAATAAAATTTATTCAAAATTTTTAAGAATGAATTCTAGTGTTTCATGAAGCATGTGAAGCCTGGCTGGCTGCAAAGCCATGTCTAAATTCTTTTGGACTGAGGCTTCCAAACCATCAGCATAGAGGCAAGTTACATATTTGATAAGTAATGAGCAGTATATTCTGATATCTTGCTAAAGCTTGGCTGGCCATTGGCCATGTCTAGTGTTTTGGACCGGAGATTTCATTGAAAGCTTGGCTGGCTAGTGAGCCATGTCTAATTCCTGGACTGAAAGCTTTAGACTAACAATGCAAGATTCCTGGAATTCATATTAAAAATTTTGGAATCCTTATTTTCCTTTTTCAATTAATTTTTGAAAAATCCAAAAAAATTAGAAAATCATAAAAAAAATAAATCAAAAATATTTTTTGTGTTTCTTGTTTGAGTCTTGAGTCATGTTATAAGTTTGGTGTCAATTGCATGTGCATCTTGCATTTTTTCGAAAATATCATGCATTCATAGTGTTCTTCATGATCTTCAAGTTGTTCTTGGTAAATCTTCTTGTTTGATCTTGATGTTTTCATGTTTTGTATCTTTTCTTGTTTTTCATATGCATTCTTGGATTCTTAGTGTCTAAGCATTAAAGAATTCTAAGTTAGGTGTCTTGCATGTTTTTTTTGCATTAAAATTTTTTTCAAAAATGTGTTCTTGATGTTCATCATGATCTTCATAGTGTTCTTGGTGTTCATCTTGACATTCATAGCATTCTTGCATGCATTCTTTTTTTGATCCATAACTTTCATGCATTGCATCAATTTTCTTGTTTTTCTCTCTCCTCATAAAAATTCAAAATTCAAAAAAATATCTTTCCCTTTTTCTCTCTCATCAAATTCGAAAATTTGAGTTGACTTTTTCAAAATTTTTTAAAATCAAGTTGTTTCTTATGAGTCAAATCAAATTTTCAATTTGAAAATCTTATCTTTTTCAAAATCTTTTTCAAAAATCAAATCTTTTTCATTTTTCTTAGTTATTTTTGAAAATTATAAAAATATTTTTCAAAAATCTTTTTCTTATTTTTGTATCAAATTTTTGAAAATAACATCACCAATTAATGTTTTGATTCAAAAATTTCAAGTTTGTTACTTACTTGTTAAGAAAGTTTCAAACTTTAAGTTCTAGAATCATATCTTGTGATTTCTTGTGAATCAAGTCATTAAATTGTGATTTTAAAAATCAAATCTTTTTCAAAAACTAATTTCAATCATATCTTTTCAAAAATATCTTCTTATCTTATCTTTTTCAAAAATATGATTTCAAAATATCTTTTCTAACTTCCTAACTTCTTATCTTTTCAAAATTGATTTTCAAAAATTGTTTCAACTAACTAACTAACTTTTTGTTTGTTTCTTATCTTTTTCAAAACTACCTAACTAACTCTCTCTCTCTAATTTTCGAAAATATCTTCCCCCTTTTTCAAAAATTTCTTTTTAATTAACTAATTATTTTAACTTTTGATTTTAAAAAAAATTTTCGAAAAAAAATAAAAAAATTACTAACATTTTTCAAAAACTATTTTCGAAAATCACTAACTCTTTTTCAAAAATTATTTTCGAAAATTCCTTCTCTCTCATCTCCTTCTATTTATTTATTCATTCACTAACATCTCATCTCACATCTCTGCCCTCCTCACAGTTGTGTTTCTTTCTTTACATCACATTCTTTGTACCCCTCTTTTCTTCCACTCACAAAGGGATCCCTATACTGTGGTATAAAGGATCCATATTATTATTATTATTTTTTCTGTGCCCTGTTCTTTGTCATATGAGCAGGAGCAAGGACAAGAATATTCTTGTTGAAGCAGATCCAGAACCTGAAAGGACTCTGAAGAGAAAACTAAGAGAAGCTAAATTACAACAATCCAGAGATAACCTTTCAGAAATTTTCGAACAGGAAGAGGAGATGGCAGCCGAAAATAATAATAATGCAAGGAGGATGCTTGGTGACTTTACTGCACCTAATTCCAATTTACATGGAAGAAGCATCTCCATTCCTGCCATTGGAGCAAACAACTTTGAGCTGAAACCTCAATTAGTTTCTTTGATGCAGCAGAACTGCAAGTCTCATGGACTTCCATCTGAAGATCCTTTTCAGTTCTTAACTGAATTATTGCAGATATGTGACACTGTTAAGACTAATGGAGTAGATCCTGAAGTCTACAGGCTCATGCTTTTCCCATTTGCTGTAAGAGACAGAGCTAGAATATGGTTGGACTCTCAACCTAAAGATAGCCTGAACTCTTGGGATAAGCTGGTCACGGCTTTCTTAGCCAAGTTCTTTCCCCCTCAAAAGCTGAGCAAGCTTAGAGTGGATGTTCAAACCTTCAAACAAAAAGATGGTGAATCGTTCTATGAAGCTTGGGAAAGATACAAACAGCTGACCAAAAAGTGTCCTTCTGACATGCTTTCAGAATGGACCATCCTGGATATATTCTATGATGGTTTATCTGAGCTATCAAAGATGTCACTGGACACCTCTGCAGGTGGATCCATTCACCTAAAGAAAATGCCTGCAGAAGCTCAAGAACTCATTGACATGGTTGCTAATAACCAGTTCATGTACACTTCTGAGAGGAATCCTGTGAATAATGGGACGCCTATGAAGAAGGGAGTTCTTGAAGTTGATACTCTGAATGCCATATTGGCTCAGAATAAAATATTGACTCAGCAAGTCAATATGATTTCTCAGAGTCTGCATGGAATGCAAGCTGCATCCAACAGTACTCAAGAGGCATCTTCTGAAGAAGAAGCTTATGATCCTGAGAACCCTGCAATAGCAGAGGTGAATTACTTAGGTGAACCTTATGGAAACACCTATAACTCATCATGGAGAAATCATCCAAATTTCTCATGGAAGGATCAAAAGCCTCAACAAGGCTTTAATAATGGTGGAAGAAACAGGTTTAGCAATAGCAAGCCTTTTCCATCATCCACTCAGCAACAGACAGAGAATTCTGAGCAGAATCCATCTAGCTTAGCAAATTTAGTCTCTGATCTATCTAAGACCACTGTGAGTTTCATGAATGAAACAAGGTCTTCCATTAGAAATTTGGAAGCACAAGTAGGCCAGCTGAGTAAAAGGATCACTGAAATCCCTCCTAGCACTCTCCCAAGCAATACAGAAGAAAATCCAAAAGGAGAGTGCAAGGCCATTGACATAACCAAAATGGCCGAACCCAATGAGGGAGAGGAGGACGTGAATCCCAAGGAGGAAGACCTCCTGGGACGCCCAGTGATCAATAAGGAGCTTTCCTCTGAGGAACCAAAGGACTCTGAGGCTCATCTAGAGACCATAGAGATTCCATTGAACCTCCTTATGCCATTCATGAGCTCTGATGAGTATTCCTCTTCTGAAGAGAATGAGGATGTTACTGAAGAGCAAACTGCCAAGTTTCTTGGTGCAATCATGAAGCTGAATGCCAAATTATTTGGTATTGATACTTGGGAAGTTGAACCTCCCTTGTTCATCAATGAACTAAGTGATCTGGATCAACTGACATTGCCTCAGAAGAGACAGGATCCTGGAAAGTTCATAATACCTTGTACTATAGGCACCATGATCTTTAAGGCTCTGTGTGACCTTGGTTCAGGGATAAACCTCATGCCCCTTTCTGTAATAGAGAAACTGGAAATTTATGGGGTGCAAGCTGCTAGAATCTCATTAGAGATGGCAGATAATTCAAGAAAACAGGCTTATGGACAAGTAGAGGACGTGTTAGTAAAGGTTGAAGGCCTTTACATCCCTGCTGATTTCATAGTCCTGGATACTGGAAAGGAAGAGGATGAATCCATCATCCTAGGAAGACCTTTCCTAGCCACAGCAAGAGCTGTGATTGATGTGGACAGAGGAGAATTGATCCTTCAATTAAATAAGGACAACCTTGTGTTTACAACTCAAGGATCTCTCTCTGCATCCATGGAGAGGAAGCAGAAAGAGCTTCTCTCAAAGCAGAGTCAAACAAAACCCCCACAGTCAAACTCTAAGTTTGGTGTTGGGAGGCCACAACCAAACTCTAAGTTTGGTGTTGAACTCCCATATCCAAACTCTAAGTTTGGTGTTGGAGAGTCTCAACAAAGCTCTGCACATCTGTGAGGCTCCATGAGAGCCCACTGTCAAGCTACTGACATTAAAGAAGCGCTTGTTGGGAGGCAACCCAATTTTTATCTAACTATATTTTTCTTAGTTATATGTCTTTATAGGTTCATGATCATGTGGAGTCACAAAATAAATATAAAAATTGAAAACGGAATCAAAAACAGCAGAAGAAAAATCACACCCTGGAGGAAGCATCTGCCTGGCGTTCAACGCCAGAACAGAGCATGGTTCTGGCGCTGAACGCCCAAAATGGGCAGCATTCTGGCACTGAACGCCCAGAACAAGCATGGTTCTGGCGTTCAACGCCAGAAATGGCAACAAATGGGCGTTGAACGCCCAAAATGGGCACCAACCTGGCGCTGAACGCCCAGAGTTGTGTGCAAAGGCATTTTACATGCCTAATTGGTGCAGGGATGCAAATCCTTGACACCTCAGGATCTGTAGACCCCACAGGATCATCTCAGGATCTGTGGACCCCACAGGATTACCTCAGGATCTGTGGACCCCACAGGATCCCCACCTACCTCCACCCACTTCTTCTCACCACTCTCTTTCACACAACCCCATAAACACTCTTCCCCAAAAATCCTTCACCAATCACCTCAATCTCTCTTCCCCATCACCTCTTCACCACTCACATCCATCCACTCTTCCCCATAAACCTACCTCATAAACTCCACCTACCTTCAAAATTCAAAACCAATTTCCCACCCAAACCCACCCATATGGCTGAAACCTTTCCCCCCTCCCTTCCCTATATAAAGCCCTCCATTCTTCATCAAATTCACACAACACACCCCTCTACACCCTTCTTGGCCGAAACACTTCCCAATCTCCCTCTCCTCCATTTCTTCTTCTTCTTCATCTATTCTTTCTTTTATTGCTCGAGGGTGAGCAAAATTCTAAGTTTGGTGTGGTAAAAGCATAAGCTTTTTGTTTTTCCATTACCATTGATGGCACCTAAGACCGGAGAATCCTCTAGAAAGGGGAAAGGGAAGACAAAAGCTTCCACATCCGAGTCATGGGAGATGGAAAGGTTCATCTCTAAAGCCCATCAAGACCACTTCTATGATGTTGTGGCCAAGAAGAAGGTGATCCCTGAGGTCCCTTTCAAACTCAAAAGAAATGAGTATCCGGAGATCCGACATGAAATTCAAAGAAGAGGTTGGGAAGTTCTAACAAATCCCATCCAACAAGTCAGCATCCTAATGGTTCAAGAGTTCTATGCTAATGCATGGATCACCAAGAACCATGATCAAAGTAAGAACCCGGATCTAAAGAACTATGTTACAATGGTTCGGGAGAAATACTTAGATTTTAGTCCGGAGAATGTGAGATTGGCGTTTAACTTGCCCATGATGCAAGGAGATGAACGCCCCTACACTAGAAGGGTCAACTTTAATCAAAGGTTGGACCAAGTCCTTATGGACATTTGTGTAGAAGGAGCTCAATGGAAGATTGACTCCAAAGGCAAGCCGGTTCAACTAAGAAGATTGGACCTCAAGCCTGTAGCTAGAGGATGGTTGGAGTTCATTCAATGCTCAATCATTCCCACTAGCAATCGGTCTGAAGTTACTATAGACCGGGCCATCATGATCCATAGCATCATGATTGGAGAAGAGGTGGAAGTTCATGAGATTATACCTCAAGAACTCTACAAGGTGGCTGACAAGTCCTCCACTATGGCAAGGTTAGCCTTTCCTCACCTCATTTGCCACTTATGCAATTCGGCTGGGATTGACATAGAGGGAGATATCCTCATTAAAGAGGACAAGCCCATCACTAAGAAAAAGATGGAGCAAGCAAGAGAGCCCATTCATGGAGCTCAAGAGGCGTATGAAGCTCATCACCATGAGATCCCGGAGATGCCTCAAATGCACTTTCCTCCACAAAACTATTGGGAGCAAATCAACACCTCCCTAGGAGAATTGAGTTCCAATATGGGACAACTAAGGGTGGAACATCAAGAGCACTCCATCATGCTTCATGAAATAAGAGAAGATCAAAAAGCAATGAGGGAGGAGCAACAAAGACAAGGAAGAGACATAGAAGAGCTCAAGGACATCATTGGTTCCTCAAGAAGGAAACGCCACCATCACTAAGGTGGATTCATTCCTTGTTCTTATTTCTTCTGTTTTTCGTTTTCTATGTTATGTGCTTATCTGTGTTTGTGTCTTCATTACATTATCATTAGTAGTTAGTAACTTTGTCTTAAAGTTATGAATGTCCTATGAATCCATCACCTCTCTTAAATAAAAACTGTTTTAATTCAAAAGAACAAGAAGTACATGAGTTTTGAATTTATCCTTGAACTTAGTTTAATTATATTGATGTGGTGACAATGCTTCTTGTTTTCTGAATGTATGCTTGAACAGTGCATATGTCTTTTGAAGTTGTTGTTTAAGAATGTTAAATATGTTGGCTCTTGAAAGAATGATGACTAGGAGACATGCTATTTGATAATCTGAAAAATCATAAAAATGATTTTTGAAGCAAGAAAAAGCAGCAAAGAACAAAGCTTGCAGAAAAAAAAAGAAAAAAAAATAATAAGAAAAAGAAAAAGCAAGCAGAAAAAGCCAATAACCCTTAAAACCAAAAGGCAAGGGCAAATAAAAAGGATCCCAAGGCTTTGAGTATCAGTGGATAGGAGGACCAAAAAGAATAAAATCCTGGTCTAAGCGGCTAAACCAAGCTGTCCCTAACCATGTGCTTGTGGCGTGTAGGTGTCAAGTGAAAACTTGAGACTGAGCAGTTAAAGTCAAGGTCCAAAGCAAAAAAAAGAGTGTGCTTAAGAACCCTGGACACCTCTAATTGGGGACTTTAGCAAAGCTGAGTCACAATCTGAAAAGGTTCACCCAATTATGTGTCTGTGGCATTTATGTATCCGGTGGTAATACTGGAAAACAAAGTGCTTAGGGCCACGGCCAAGACTCATAAAATAGCTGTGTTCAAGAATCATCATACTGAACTAGGAGAGTCAATAACACTATCTGAACTCTGAGTTCCTATAGATGCCAATCATTCTGAACCTCAATGGATAAAGTGAGATGCCAAAACTATTCAAGAGGCAAAAAAGCTATAAGTCCCGCTCATTTGATTGGAGCTATGTTTCATTGATAGTTTGAAATTTATAGTATATTCTCTTCTTTTTATCCTATTTGATTTTCAGTTGCTTGGGGACAAGCAACAATTTAAGTTTCGTGTTGCAAAAACTTGGTATGCGAAATTGCTACTCAGGTTGTGAATTGTTGTTCGAAATTGATTCCCTGGCAATGGCACCAAAAACGGATGCACAGGACCATGGTCTAAACATATCTTCACAACTTCGCATAACGAACCAGCAAGTGCACTGGGTCGTCCAAGTAATACCTTACGTGAGTAAGGGTCGAATCCCACGGAGATTGTTGGTATGAAGCAAGCTATGGTCACCTTGTAAATCTCAGTCAGGCGGATATAAAACAGTAATGGGTTTTCAAAAATAAATAATAGAATAGGGATAGAAATACTTATGTAATTCATTGGTGAGAATTTCAGATAAGCGAATAGAGATGCTTTTGTTCCTCTGAACCTCTGCTTTCCTGCTATCTTCATCCAATCAGTCTTACTCCTTTCCATGGCTGGCTTTATGTGATACATCACCATTGTCAATGGCTACTTTCGGTCTTCTCTCGGCAAAATGATCCAAATGCCCTGTCACGGCACGGCTAATCGTCTGGAGGCATCACCCTTGTCAATGGCTTCATCTTATCCTCTCAGTGAAAATGATCAACGCACCCTGTCACGGCACGACTATTCATCTGTCGATTCTCGATCATGCTGGAATAGGATTTACTATCCTTTTGCGTCTGTCACTAACGCCCCGCAATCGCGAGTTTGGAGCTTGTCACAGTCATTCATTCATTGAATCCTACTCGGAATACCACAGACAAGGTTTAGACCTTCCGGATTCTCTTGAATGCCGCCATCATTCTAGCTTACACCACGAAGATTCTGGTTAGGAGATCTAAGAGATACTCATTCAGTCTAAGGTAGAACGGAAGTGGTTGTCAGGCACGCGTTCATAGGGAATGATGATGATTGTCACGTTCATCACATTCAGATTGAAGTACGAATGAATATCTTAGAAGCAAAACAAGATGAATTGAATAGAAAACAGTAGTACTTTGCATTAATCTTTGAGGAACAGTAGAGCTCCACACCTTAATCTATGGAGTGTAGAAACTCTACCGTTAAAAATATATAAGTGAAAGTCCAGGCATGGCCGAGAGGCCAGCCCTCAAACGTGATCTAAGATAGCATACAAATGATCAAAGATACCTAATACAATAGTAAAAGGTCCTATTTATAATAAACTAGCTACTAGGGTTTACAGAAGTAAGTAATTGATGCATAAATCCACTTCCGGGGCCCACTTGGTGTGTGCTTGGGCTGAGCTTGAGTGTTGCACATGTAGAGGCCATTTGTGGAGTTGAACGCCAGGTTTTGATCCATTTCTGGCGTTCAACTCTGGTTTTGGATCCTTTTCTGGCGCTGGACGCCAGATTTGGGCAGAGAGCTGGCGTTGAACGCCAGTTTGCATCCTCTAAACTTGGCCAAAGTATGGACTATTATATATTGCTGCAAAGCCCTGGATGTCTACTTTCCAACGCAATTGGAAGCGCGCCATTTTGAGTTCTGTAGCTTCAGAAAATCTATTTTGAGTGCAGGGAGGTCAGAATCCAATAGCATCAGCAGTCCTTCTTCAACCTCTGAATCTGATTTTTGCTCAAGTCCCTCAATTTCAGCCAGAAAATACCTGAAATCACAGAAAATACACAAACTCATAGTAAAGTCCAGAAATGTGAATTTAACATAAAAACTAATGAAAACATCCCTAAAAGTAACTAGATCCTACTAAAAACATACTAAAAACAATGCCAAAAAGCGTATAAATTATCCGCTCATCAGCCACGTTAGAAGCCACGTTAACCTAGTTAACGTGGACTCTAACGTGAGACCTAGGGGCACATTGGAACGTTAGTGACAATGTTGAATGTCACTAACGTTCTCGAAGGATGGCAAAGGCCACGTTAGAAGCCACGTTAACCTAGTTAACGTGAGCTTTAACGTGAAGCAAGAAGGGGCACACTGGAACGTTAGTGATAATGTTGAGTGTCACTAACGTTCTCGAAGATTGACAAGGCAACATTAAAAGCCACGTTAACCTAGTTAACGTGGGTTTTAACGTGAGGTAAAAGGGGTGCATTGGAACGTTAGTGACAATGTTAAGTGTCACTAACGTTCCCGAACTTGGACTTTCACTAAATGATTAACACTCCTTACGCCCTGAGCTTAAGTCTCTGCCAACTCCGCACTTTCTCTCTGCAAGTAAAGCCAAGCCCAATTAAAGAAAGGAACTGCTTCAAACTCAAGATCCAAAGGCCCAAGACTTGAAGAGTGAAATAGAAGCTGAGAAGAGTAGTATATATAGGAGTAGCTTTGAATTGTAAAATAGTTCTGGAGGCTGAAGAACCACTCTCTGTATTTACTTTCTTTGCAATTTCTAGTTTTATGATGTATTCTCCATCTTTGTTTTCATTTTCAAGAGCTATGAACAACTAAACCCTTTTCATTGGGTTAGGGAGCTCTGTTTTAATTTGATGGATCAATACTAATTTTCATTGTTCTTCTTCTATCTTTCTTCTACTTTTCTGTTATTTACATTCCCACCATTTTATTTTCTGCAACTCTCAACCCAAATTCTGGATTCGCTCAACTAGAACATTCTTCTAATTAAAGTTGCTTGATCAATCAATCCCTGTGGGATTCGACCTCACTCTATTGTGAGTTTTTACTTGACGACAACTTCGGTACACTTGCCGAAGGGAGATTTGTTGAGAGACAAGTTTTCCGTGCATCAAGTTTATGGCGCCGTTGCCGGGGATTGATTGTGCATCAACAATGATTGGATTGGAAGATCACTAGATTGAGCATTTTATTTTGTGAATTTCATTTTTCTGTTTGATTGATCTACTTTTTGTTTTAGCTAAACTTCTTCCCCTCTCCATCTACTCTTTTGTTTTTCTTTGTTATTTTCAATTCTGTTTGCTAACCCACTAACTGTTTGATATATTGCATCAGCCACAACTAACATCAATTCTGACACAAATACTGTCTGCACCTATATTTTCTGCTTGTACTTGTTGGTTGTATGACAGGGAGAAGAAGCGGGGCTTCAACTTCCTTTGATTCTGAACCAGAGAGAACCTTCCTTAGACTAAGGAGGGAAGCAAAAGGAAAACGAGTAGTTGGTGCTGAAGAAGAAGAGGAACAGTTTGAGGAATACTTTGAACCAAACATGGAAGTAAACATGGAAAATCATCATGAAGAAGAGATTCACAACCATGGCAGAGGAGGTGGAGCAAATCGTGCTGGGGAGGATAGAAGAGTTTTGGGCTCTTACATTAATCCAAACCCAGGCAATTGTAGAAGTAGCATCCAAAAACCAACAATCCATGCCAACAACTTTGAACTTAAACCACAGCTCATCACCCTTGTTCAGAACAACTGTTCGTTTGGAGGAGGTGTTCAAGAAGATCCCAACCAACATTTGACCACCTTCCTGAGAATATGTGACACAGTGAAATCTAATGGTGTTCATCCTGACGCCTATAGATTGCTCTTATTTCCCTTCTCACTCAGAGACAAGGCAGCCAAGTGGCTGGAATCCTTCCCAAGGGAGAGCTTGACAACTTGGGAGGATGTGGTGAATAAATTCTTAGCAAGATTATACCCTCCTCAACGAATCAATAGGCTGAGAGCTGAGGTTCAAACCTTCAGGCAACAGGATGGTGAGACTCTGTATGAAGCATGGGAGAGGTTCAAAGACTTAACAAAGAGGTGTCCACCTGACATGTTCAACGAATGGGTCCAGTTGCACATTTTCTATGAAGGGCTCTCTTATGTGTCAAAGAAGGCAGTAGACCATTCATCTGGAGGGTCCTTGAACAAGAAGAAGACCATTGAGGAAGCCATAGATGTTATTGAAACAGTAGCAGAAAACGACTACTTCTATGCTTTCGAAAGAGGGAACACAAGAGGAGTGATGGAGCTAAACAATGTAGACGCTTTGTTGGCCCAAAACAAGCTCATTACCCAGCAGCTGGCTGACCTCACCAAGAAGATGGAGATGAACCAAGTAGCAGCAATCTCCACTTCATCAACAACACAAGAAGGAGTAAACCAAGAAGCAGAAGGGAGTCAGGAGCAAGCCAACTACATTGGGAATTCACCAAGGAAAAACTATGATCCATACTCCAAGACTTACAACCCTGGATGGAGAAATCACCCGAACTTTGGGTGGGGAAGTGAGCAAGATCAAAACCAAGACCAGAGACGTTACAACTCCAACAACAATGCAGCTCACCAACAATTCACCCAGAGGACATCTCAACACCCCCACAACAACACTTCTCCACATACTTATCAAAACCAAAATAGCACATCTGCTCCGAACCACTCATCAATTGATGACAGGCTCTCTAAGATTGAAGCCTTACTGGAAGGAATAAGCCAAGAGATTCAAGAAAATAAGGTGTTCAAAGAGGAGGTGCGAGCCAATATTAAGAACCAGGGAGAAACCATTAGGAAGCTGGAATTCCAGGTGGGATATTTAGCTGAGAAGATTCCCAAACCTATTGATAGCTTCCCAAGTGACACTGAGAAGAACCCAAGGGAGAAGCAAAGAAAGTAAGATGGGAAGATTGCAAAATGGTCACTACAAGTGATCAAGAGATGGAAGACAAGCAAGGCAAAATG
Source organism: Arachis ipaensis (assembly GCF_059453495.1). Classification (NCBI taxonomy): domain Eukaryota; kingdom Viridiplantae; phylum Streptophyta; class Magnoliopsida; order Fabales; family Fabaceae; genus Arachis; species Arachis ipaensis. The sequence goes on from NC_142437.1 coordinate 35,505,911, forward strand.
TGCAAACAACCTGAAGACAGCTCAACAAAGGAGGAGGATAGAGATCACAAAGAACCAGAAATCTCACAACAAGAGCTGCTGAAGCTCTATGCACCATTCCCTCAACTGCTCAATGGTGCTGTGGGAAAAAGAATATACTCAAGGTTCCTAGACTTGTTTGCATCTCTGCATGTGAACATACCATTCATCAAGGCAATTCAACAAATGCCTGCATTCATCAAGTATATGAAGGAACTTCTTCCCAGGAAAAGCTCACTCAAGAGAGGGCAGACTATAGTGATGAACAAGGAGTGTAGTGCCCTTATTCAACCTGAGTTGCCTACAAAAAGAAGAGACCCAGGAAGTTTTCATATACCTTGTGCCATAGGAGAAAACATGTTCGACAGAGCACTATGTGATTTAGGGGCCAGCATCAACTTACTGCCCTTATCCTTGGTGAAGAGACTGCAAATCAATGAGATAATGCCCACAGATGTCATTATCAGACTGGCTGACAAAACTCAAAAGCAAGCAATAGGAGTGGTGGAAAATGTGTTGCTAAAGGTTGGAAAGTACTTTCTCCCAACAGACTTTGTCATTCTGGATATGGAAGAGAGTCACACTCACCCAATCATATTGGGAAGACCATTCCTAGCTACGGCCAGAGCACTTATCGATGTAGAGAAATGGGAGCTAATATTGAGAATCCATGATGAACAACTCAGCTTCAATGTCTTCAACTTCTCACAAGAAACAGATCAAGAGGACAAGGAACTAAGCACAAATGATAAGGAGACACTGAAGGAGGAGACAAGCACTGAAGCACAGCTAGTTCATTCTGAAACCCCCTCAATTGATAAACAAGGAAAACAGCAACTGCCACAGCTCAAGGAAAAGTTGGAGGAACCCAAACCTCTAGAGGCAGGTGAAGATAGCATCACAACTCCTTGGAGAAAAGAGGTCACCAAGGGGAAGGCAACCTCAAAAGAAACAAAGAAGAAGGTACCAAAGAGATGGAGGAACAAGAAGATCCCTACGGAAGACTTCTCTCCAGGGGATAGAGTTGTCTCAGCCTACTTCCCAGATATTCCCCCTAATCTCCCTACTGTGCCATCTCAATTACCCAAGGTCTTCACTATCAACAGAGTTCTTTCCCTGGAACATGTGGAAATCATTGATCCAACCAATGGATACAAGTCCACAGCAAGAGGGGAGGACTTTAAGCACTACCAACCACCGTGATGAAAGAAAAACGTCAAGCTAGTGACGCTAAAGAAGCGCTTCATGGGAGGCAACCCATGTTTTATATGCTTTCAGATGATAATGAATAAGTCAATCTTTATGAGCTTCAATCCAAACTTAACAAACAATTGGTGAAAAACTTCTTATGTAGAATATAGTGAGGAACAAGTTTGGTGTTCAAAGCAAACCAAGTTGCATGCTAGCCTTGGGAGCTTTGAACACAAAACTTTCATCACAGTGCTTCAAACTAAGTTTGTTGTCACCCCATGGTGCCACCAAAATACATATAAGGAACCACCAATAGTTAGTTAGTTAGTTGAAATTCATAAACAAACAATCAAATCCTTTCTTTCAATTTATTCTAGCCGTAGAGTTTTAATTTTCTTATATATTAATTCCCTTATTTCAAATCTTTATAGGAAAGGAAAAGAAGCATGAAAAGGGATTGATTGGACAATTAAATGGGGAAGATTTTGCCACTTAATGAAGAGCACTACACACATGTCTCAAGAGGGAACGCATGGGGAAACGCTGCCATGCAACATTGGAGAAAGAAGACCCTTGAAGACCGAACCAATCACTCTCATTAAAGTGATGATCCTTGTCTTCCCTTCATACACAACCCCATCCGTTCATCTAGTAAACATTCATGCAATCCACACCCTTCATCCACTCATGATTTTCTTATATAAGTGAACCGTAGTGCATGCTTACTCCTCACATTCAAATCCCCACTCTCCACACTTCTATTGGCACACTAAACCCTTCATCACAAATTGCTTTAACCAACCCTCTCTTCATCTATCCGAAGCCTCAAACCCCCTCAAACAACAATTCAAGCCATGGCATCATCAAGCTCAAAGAGGCAAAAGAGGAAAGGGCCTATGGAGAGTGCTCCTTTTGATGACAAGAGATTCAAGACTGCCTTTCATGAGCATGAATTTGAGCGGATAAGTGCCAGAAGGATATTGCCAGAATTAATCTTCCAAATCAATTCCAATGAATCACCACAGATTTGGAGAAAAATCGAACAGAGGGGGTGGCAATTGCTCACCAGTCCAGAGGGGAAAATCAATGGAAACCTCATCAAAGAATTCTATGCAAATGCAGTTAGAGAGGATAAGACCAAAGCCCCAACCTTCAAAAGCTATGTGAGAGGAAGGGAGGTGGACTTCAGCCCAAGTGCCATAACAAGAGCTCTTCAATTAAAATCACCTCATTTTGATGAGGAGAGTTATCAGGCAAGGATAAGTAGAAGCCCCGATAAGGATGAGCTCTCAGAGATAGCATCAGATATCTGTGTCATAGCCGCTGACTGGGAGAGGTACTCAGATGGGAGACCAAAATTCATAAAAAGGGGGGACCTTCACCCTGAAGCCAAAGGGTGGTTTGAGCTTGTAAGGAGTTCCATCCTACCAGCTGCTAATAATTCAGAGGTTAACATCAATCGAGCCACTGTGGTACAATGCTTGGTATAAGGTGGGGAAATCAAAGTGCATGAGCTCATTGCCGAAGGAATTCAAGAGTCAGCTGAGAAAGCTGACTCAGGAGCTAGACTTTGGTACCCCAGCACCATTCTCCGCTTGTGCAACAAGGCCAAGGTAGTATTTGAGGACAGCAGCCCAGACTGGGTAAACCCAGGGAGGCCAGTCACACTCGAGCGAATGGTCTATACCACACCGGCTCAGCAACTAAGAAGGCCACATATAGGAAGGCAAAGGACCCAGGAAGAAGCTCATCAAGAGGAATACCATCAGGAAGAACATCAACAAGAAGAGTATCATGACCCAGCCAACTTAAATATGACTCACCTTCTAAGAGCCATTGAAGATTTAGGACAGAGACATATGGAAGGACAAGAGCAAATACTGAACCGGCTGAAACAACAGGAAGTATGGCAAAAACAACAAATGGAGCAGCAGCAGGAACACTACTCTCAGCTCACTCAAGCCATCAACCAAGTGAATGAGAGGAAAGAGCTTCAAGAGAAGCACTTACAAGAGCTCAACCAGTGGCAGATAGCCCAAATGAAAACCTTCAATGAGTTCAGTGTACTCAATGAAGGAAGGCAACTACATAGGGAGGAGTTCTATGTAAACACTCAAGCCGAGTTGAAATACATGACCAAAAATATGCATCATCTACACTATGCCATCCCTGCATATGATGAAGTTCAAAAAGAATTTGTAGAACAAGAAGAGAGAAAAGTGAAACAGCAAAAGGAGACACTCAAGAAGAAGATGGAAGATAGTGGTTTCTGGAGAAAGCTGCTTGGAAAAGGCAAAGGAAGTGGAAGTACAAGTACTCAAGAGAGACACAATGAGGATAAACAAGGATGGGAGCATGGACATCCATATGAATGAAAGGTGGTGGAGTTCTTTCTAGTCCATCTTTTCTATGCTTTAAAGAAGGAAGATCTTGTATGAAATAGAACATGCTTCCATGTTATGCTTAAACCTTTTTTTTTTTAATTCTGTCTTTTAAGTTTTTCCTTCTGAAAAGATCCATGATTTCTGGTTTAAATGTCACTGCACCATCCCTTATTTACTTGTAAGCTTGTCCCTTTTTATCAAATGAAAAAGAGAATGACTATAGTTGTAAAAGACCAGAATAGAGTTCATATTGTGGAAGTGCATTCATGAATCTTTGGGGTAGTCATAAGTTAGCTAAGTTGGTTTAACCACAAGGCTAGGAGGACAACTATCTATCCTGAATACTTTGCTTTAGATACACTCATGAGACTACGTTAATAACAAGATCCTAAGAAGAGAAAAGGGAAAGAACAATGGAAGTGAAAAACAAAAGAAAAAGAGTAAGCAATAAGGCTAGGCATTAATGGTTTTAAGCTTGAGGCAAGTGTTTGTGGTGCTCCTGTGTGAGGGATCTACTTGGATGAATAAGCTCTTAGGGGTGCCTTATCACTTAGTAACTTGGGTTAACTAACTCGGGATTATCAGCTGAAAGTCCACTATCAAGAGTAACCTTCACTACAGAACACTTAGTAACCCAAAGAGGTGCTGGACACCAAGGTCTCAAGAAAAGGAAATAAATAAACTAAATGCCTGTAGTGTGTATGTATGGGGGATAGGCTTGAGGGAGTAAGTCCTTAGGGGTGTCTCAACACCTAGCACCTTGAACCAACTGGTTCGGGAGTGTTGGCTGAAAGCTTATCTTAAAGAGTTGCCCCCTTACAGAGCACCTAGCATAAATAACACAAACAACCCTTGTAATAACAATAAAAGGATCAATGAATAAAAGTCTCATGGGATATGAACAAAGTGGGTGTTTTAGGACAGAATAAAGGTCTGAAAGCCAGTAATGGAATGAATCTAAGTTGCTATGCATGAAACCACCATAAAATCAGTAATATGATTTCCACAAGGATGATTCATTCCTCTGGATATTCATTTCATCATTCTCTTGTTCCAGTACTTGCTTAGGGACAAGCAAGCTTTAAGTTTGGTGTTGTGATGCCAGGGTATTTTGGCCAGTTTCACTGACCTTTTCTTTACTGTTTTTAGGTTAGTTTCATGCATTTCTTTAGGAAATAAGCTAGTTTTGGGTAAATATTCACTTATGCCTTCACTCAAGCATACATTGTGCATTTTACATGATTTCATGAGGATTTTGCATAAGTTTAGTGACAAATATTATGTTGCATTACTCATGACTTGGACTAGAGCTTTGATGCACTTTGTTGCTTGATTTTAGGACCAAAAAGGAGCAAGAAAAGGGGAGGTAACTTGCAAAGATTAATGAGAAAAGTGATTGCCAATAACACTCTCAAAAAGCCATCAATGCCCACGTTAGAGAGTCACGTTAACCAAGTTAACGTGAACTCTAATGTGGAAAAAAAAGAAGTTGAGCCAACGTTAGTGACACTCAACATTGTCACTAACATTGGCAATCACTCATAAGTGGCCACGTTAGAAGCCACGTTAACCTAGTTAACGTGGCCTCTAACGTTAAGGGGGAGAGAGAGAAGCCAACGTTAGTGACACTCAACATTGTCACTAACGTTGGCCTATGGTGCTAAGTACCACGTTAACTCCCACGTTAACTTGGTTAACGTGGGAACTAACGTAGAGGATGAAGAGGTTTCGACAACGTTAGTGACACTCAACATTGTCACTAACGTTGAAGCAACCACACAACCCCAAGAGTCACGTTAACTTCCACGTTAACTTGGTTAACGTGGAAGCTAACGATGAGAAATGAAGGATGAGCCAACGTTAGTGAAACTCAACATTGTCACTAACGTTGGGATGGCTAAAAGATGGCCACGTTAGAAGCCACATTAACCTAGTTAACGTGGACTCTAACGTGAGACCTAGGGGCACATTGGAACGTTAGTGACAATGTTGAATGTCACTAACGTTCTCGAAGGATGGCAAAGGCCACGTTAGAAGCCACGTTAACCTAGTTAACGTGAGCTTTAACGTGAAGCAAGAAGGGGCACACTGGAACGTTAGTGACAATGTTGAGTGTCACTAACGTTCTCGAAGATTGACAAGGCAACGTTAAAAGCCACGTTAACCTAGTTAACGTGGGTTTTAACGTGAGGTAAAAGGGGTGCATTGGAACGTTAGTGACAATGTTAAGTGTCACTAACGTTCCCAAACTTGGACTTTCACTAAATGATTAACACTCCTTACGCCCTGAGCTTAAGTCTCTGCCCACTCCGCACTTTCTCTCTGCAAGTAAAGCCAAGCCCAAATAAAGAAAGGAACTGCTTCAAACTCAAGATCCAAAGGCCCAAGACTTGAAGAGTGAACTAGAAGCTGAGAAGAGTAGTATATATAGGAGTAGCTTTGAATTGTAAAATAGTTCTGGAGGCTGAAGAACCACTCTCTGTATTTACTTTCTTCGCAATTTCTAGTTTTATGATGTATTCTCCATCTTTGTTTTCATTTTCAAGAGCTATGAACAACTAAACCCCTTTCATTGGGTTAGGAAGCTCTGTTGTAATTTGATGGATCAATACTAATTTTCATTGTTCTTTTTCTATCTTTCCTCTTGATTTTACTTGAAAGCTTTCGATCTTCATCCAATTGAGTAGTTATCTTGGAAGAGAAGCTATTCAAGCTTGGATCTCTTTTGAACCTTGGAAGAGGAATGAAGAGATCAAGCTAGAAATGCTTTCTCATGCTGGACCAAATTGGGTTTGGATGGGTATGTGACTGTAACCCTCTCAATACTTGGTTTGGGAAATGCATGTGGTATAATCAGTGACCATACTTCATCTCTTCTCATGAGCAATTGACCAAGGAATTGGCTATTGATTAAGATTTGAGAGATTGAATTGCAAGGAATTGTAATTCAATCACTTAAGATTGCCAAGGAGATCAATGAGTGCATTGATTGAGGAAGAGATTAAAATGAACTTGATCCGGAGAATTGCAACATCTCCTAAGCCCAATGAACTCCCCATCTCTAATCTCACCCATTCTCTTTAATTTCTGCGATTTACTTTTATGAGCAAATCCCCCATTACCATTTACAATTCTGCAATTTTTTTGTAGTCATTTACTTCCAGTCCTTTAATTCTAGCAATTACTTTTCTGTTATTTACATTCCCGCCATTTTATTTTCTGCAACTCTCAACCCAAATTCTGGATTCGCTCAACTAGAACATTCTTCTAATTAGAGTTGCTTGATCAATCAATCCCTGTGGGATTCGACCTCACTCTATTGTGAGTTTTTACTTGACGACAACTTCGGTACACTTGCCAAAGGGAGATTTGTTGAGAGACAAGTTTTCCGTGCATCAGCTTCATAGATGAAAACATGCTTCTTTTGCATCAAAATTGATATATTATAATCCTCCTCTATTACCATTCGATACCGTGATCCGTTTGTTAAGTGGTTTCAGAAGTTATAGGGCAAAAATGGCTAAGAGGAGTGAAGGAAGCATGCATGAATAGAAGGAGCATGGAATAAAGTAGAATTTTGGAATTTGGGCATGTGCGCGCACGCGCACTGTACGCGGACGCGCGGATGTGCACCCCCAGAGCCGGCTAAGATGGAGTTGAAGCAAGAAGCTGGCGCGCTTATACGGCTGGGCCATAATTCCTTTGACGCGCGCGCGCACTGCACACCTGCATGTTGGTCGCGAAAAAAAACCCAAGGTGCGCGTGCGCGCCGATGTGCGCACGTGATTTTTTTAGAGGAAAATGTGACCAACGATTTCAAGCAGTCCCAGGCCCTGTTTTGGAGTAGAATTTTGGAGGGAAAAGCATAAGAAGACCAAGGATTAGGGGGGTTAGGACAATTAGTCAGAATTCTAGATATTTTGAGTAGTTAGTTACATTTTTGCTTTTAGAGAGAAAGACTCCAACTTCTCTCTAGGATTTCACTTTCTCCATTGCAATTCTCCTTTGATTTCTTGGTGAGATCCATTGCTAATTCACTTTTACTTTGATACAAGTTGTAGATCTAGTCTTCTTCTACTCTCAATTAGTGTTCTTTTGATTCTATCTCTTGGATCTAGATTTGTGACTTTGTTACTTTGAATTTTGGTCAATGAATTGAGAAATTTCATTCAATTGCTTGATTGTTGATGATTGCTTGGATTAGGTAGCTTTAATTCAATTCTCTTCTTTCAATTTCATCATGTCTTCTACAATTGCCTACCAATTGTTTGTGAAAATGACAACTCTAGTTATGGAGTAGATTTCTCTCACTTGGCTTAGGGGTTAAGTTATTGGAGACACTTGAGTAGTGGATATCAATTATTGATTAGGAATTGAAAATTGCTAATTGACTTGGAGTGCACTAAAGCTAGACTTCCCTAGGATGAGACTAGGACTTGTGACTCAAGTTAGTTACTCTCACTTGACTTTCCTCCATTATTAGGGGTTAACTAAGTGAAGCAATAATCAATTCTTATCTCAATTGAAGGAAACTATAATGATGGAACTTCCAATGCTTACCCCTAGCCAAGGCTTTTATTTCAATTAATTGCTTGTCTACTTTTGTTAGCTTGAACTCTTGCACCAACTCTCAAAACCACAAAAGACTTCCTAATCAATGATGAGCATTCTAAGGCAAATCCTAGGGAGAACGACCCGGGATCAATACTCTCGGTCATAGAATTTAGAATTGTTTGATGCAATATTTGTGTGTTGGTTAGACTATACTCACGATTGGATTCATTGCTAATCTCTAACCGGCATAAGAATATTACGTTCATCAAAATGGCGCCGTTGCTGGGGATTTGCTTATGTGTGCCATTCTATTGGTTAGTGTAAATATGTTAATACATGGATACTTGCATTTCTCTCTTGATTGTTTGATTATAGTTAGAATTAGTCTTTGCTTGAATATCACTTGATGTCATGAGCTTCTTACCTCCTTCATTGTATGACGCGTTCACTACCAAATCCGAGCTTAGCACCACTTGATTCAGAAATTGAAAGAACTTTGCTTCATATTAGGCAAGCTCGGAGGCGGTTAGACTTTGAGGAAGGTGAAAAGGTTTTTGCCAATTCACCGTCATCCAACGAAGGCACTAATTACTCTTCCGTCGATACTACTAATAGTTCTTCTTTTAATCTAGGTGTTGACAAAATGGCCACTCCAAGGAGAGTTACTCTCAAGGAAGCGGGTGCACCGGATTTTGTTCTCCAACCTCTTCATGTGCTTCACCCAAACTTGAATGCAAACTTTGAACTCAAGACCGCTCTCATCAATCTTCTACCAAAGTTCCATGGACTTCCTGCACAAGATCCAATTAGACACCTCAAGGACTTTCATGGTGTATGCTCAACCACTAGGCGGGAAGGATCCGATGAAGTGGCCATATGGTTGTTTTCCTTCTCATTCTCTCTTGAGGGAAGAGTCAAGGAGTGGTTTTATACCTTACCTAGTGATGTTGTCTCCGATTGGGACTTGCTTAGAAGAGAATTCCTTGATAAATTCATGCCCGTGGAAATGACGGACAAGCTAAGGAAGGAAATCTCATGTATTGTACAAGGCGAGATGAAAACTCTATATGAATATTGGGAACGGTTTTACAAACTTCTTGACTCATGTCCCAACCACATGATTGACACTCAAGTATTGCTTAGCTATGTGTGCCAAGGCATGAGGGAACAAGATAAGAATTTATTAGACACCTCAAGCAACGGTTCTTTGTCAAAGTATAGGACGGCGGAGGAGGCATGGCAACTCATTACCGACTTGGCCGAATCTACTCAAAATGCTAGGCGGAGAGTCAACCACCCAAAGGTCGTGAATGAAGTCTCTTCTAGTGGTGAGACCGCTACCTTTACCAAGACCTTGTGTGAGATGACAAGCCTTCTAAAGCAACTCCAAGTGAATCAACCACAACCTCCACCTCCTCCTCAACATCAACAAAGCCAACAATTGGTCCCCCAAAAAGTATGTGGTATTTGCTCATGCTACTCCCACTACACGGATGAATGTCCAAGTCTCCAAGAAGATAACACTCTAACGGCTACCCACAACTTCTATGATCGCTCCTACTATGAATGCGGTAATCAAGGATACCATTCACAAGGGAGGAATTACAACTAAGGGTACCCCCAATAAGGAGGCAACTATAACCAAGGGAGTAAAAACTCTAATCAAGGTTGGAGGGATAGCTCCAACCAAGGTTGGCGGGACAATTATCAACAAGGGGGAAGGGACAATGGAGGTAACCAAAGATGGAACAACAACACTCCACAAAACCGATACTCACAAAATCCTCCAAATCAACAACCAAACCAAGGAAGAAACTATCAAACCTACATACCACCTCATATACAACCACTTCCACCCAACCAATCACAAGCACCACAAATCACCTATCCTTCCACTTCCTCAAATCAAGATGAGACACTCCGGTCCATACTCCAAGGGCAAAAGAAACTCCAAAATATACTCAACTCAAGTCTTAATGGCCTCACTTCCACCTTTCAAGCTCTCATTGCTCGCATGAAGCCACCTTCTACCTCCAATCCTCAAGCTCCAACCTCTAGTGCTATACCTTCTCAACCTCTACCCAACCCCAAGGGTGGCATCAATGCCGTTACCTTGAGGTCTGGAACTCAATTGAAAGAAAGGGACTCAAAGGCACCTAATCCAATGATAGTTACTCAAGAGGAGGATGGGGTTGAGATAGAAGAAGTTGAAGAGGAGGAGGAAGCACATGTGATAGTTGAAGATGAAGACCCTCAACCAAGGAGTGAAGCCCTTAGAAAGGAGCAAGTCTTAGAGAAAGTGGCTCAACCAATTCCATTTCTTACATTGGCGAGGAAGGCTAAGAAGCGTATAGAACTCGACCCAAAAATGGTGGAAATGTTCAAGAAAGTGGAGGTAACTATCCCTCTCTTTGATGTTATACATCAAGTGCCTAAATATGCGAAATTTCTTAAGGACTTGTGTATGAACAAAGATAGAATTCATGAGTTAGAAACCATTCCATTGGTGAGTTCTATTTCGGCTTTGATGGGAGCCATCCCGAAAAAGTGTGTTGATCCGGGCCCTTGTTTAGTCTCTTGTGTCATTGATGGAGTTCAATTCATTGATTGTATGTGTGACCTTGGTGCATGCGTTAGCATTATGCCTCTTTCCGTTTATCATATATTGAAGCTCCCACCGTTGAAGCGGTCGGCGGCTAGGTTTGTCTTGGTGGACAAGAGCATAATAACTGTGACGGGTATTGCGGAGGATGTGTTGGTCAACATAAAAGGTTTGATATTTCCAATTGATTTCCATATCATTGAGATGCCACCAAGTGAATCCGAAAGGACATCATCAATCCTACTTGGGAGGCCATTTTTGAGGACCTCTAGATTTAAGTTGGATGCCCATTCGGGAACCTACTCATTTGAGATAGATGGGAGAGTTGTAAGTTTTAGCTTAGAAGAAGCAATGAGGCACCCATCAGAGAACTATTCCATATTCCGGTGTGACTTAATTGACAACATTGTGGTCGAAGTGCATTATGCAAAGCTAGATGAGAAACATATGATTGAAGAAAATAGTGAAGACCCAAGTGAAGAAGTTCAAGAGACAAGCCATGAACAAAAGCTAGAATTGAAGCCACTACCACCCACCTAAAGTACTCATACCTTGATGAAGCTCACAAGTTCCCGGTGATTATAGCAAGGGAACTAAATCCTCAACAAGAAGAGAAGTTGCTATGTGTTTTGAGGAAGAACAAGAGGGCAATAGGGTGGAGCTTGGCGGATCTAGTGGGGATAAGTCCCCAAATGTGTGAGCACCGGATCTTTTTAGAAGAAGAAGCTAGACCCGTAAGATAACCTCAAAGACGATTGAATCCTACCATTTTGGAGGTTGTCAAGAAGGAGGTAACACGGCTCGAGGCGGACATCATCTACCCCATTTCGGATAGTGAATGAGTGAGTCCCATTCAAGTTGTGCCAAAGAAGTCCAGGGTAACCACAATCAAGAATGAAAGGGGGAGCTCATAGCAACACGGATGCAAATTTCTTGGCGAGTATGCATAGACTACCGAAGGTTGAACTCGGCCACTAGAAAAGTCATTTTCCACTTCCGTTTATCGATCAAATGCTCGATCGATTATCCGGTAAATCCCATTATTGCTTTCTAGATGGCTATTCGGGGTACTTCCAAATACACATTGCTCTAGAGGACCAAGAAAAAATAACATTTACTTGCCCTTTTGGAACTTATGCCTATAAGCGTATGCCATTCGGCTTATGCAATGCACCGACAAGTTTTCAAAGGTGCATGATGAGCATATTTACGGATTTTCTAGAGCAATGTATGGAGGTATTCATGGATGACTTCACGGTATATGGTGATTCTTTTGATCATTGCTTGGATAACCTTGACAAAGTTTTGGAAAGATGTACTAAAACTAACCTTGTCTTGAATTTTGAGAAGTGTCATTTCATGGTTAGGTAAGGCATTATTTTAGGGCATATTATTTCCAAAGATGGTATTTTCGTAGATCCGGCAAAGATTAATGTTATATCTAGCTTGCCTTATCCCTCTTTCGAGAGGGAAGTCCGCTCTTTCCTTGGACATGCAGGATTTTATCGAAGATTCATAAGGGACTTTAGTAAGGTAGCATTGCCTCTCTCAAGATTGTTGCAAAAGGACATTGAGTTTGATCTAAGCAAGGAATGCATGGAGGCTTTTGACAAGCTCAAGGTAGCATTGACCCAAGCTCCCATCGTGAGAGGGCCGGATTGGAGTCGGCCATTCGAAATAATGTGTGATGCTTCAAATTTTGCCGTGGGAGCCGCGTTAGCACAACGCGAGGGTAAGAATCCATATGTCATAGCCTATGCATCAAAAACACTAGATGGAGCCCAATCCAACTACACTACCACCGAAAAAGAACTATTGGCAATAGTTTTCGCCTTGGACAAGTTCCGAGCATATTTACTTGGTTCGAAGGTGGTAGTGTACTCGGATCATGCGGCGTTAAAGTATTTGTTGGCTAAGAAGGAATCCAAACCGAGATTGATTAGATGGGTTTTATTGTTGCAAGAATTTGGTTTGGAAATTAAGGATAGGAGTGGTACGCAAAACCTAGTGGCGGACCACTTAAGTCGCCTTGAACACACCAAAGGCGATACCACTCCTATTAATGACTCTTTTCCCTTTGAGAGCTTGCATGCAATCTCGGAAACCATTCCTTGGTATGCACCAATTGCCAATTACTTGGTATCTCGCTCCTTCCCTCCTAATGTTTCCAAACATCAAAGGGATAAGCTAAAAAGTGAATCCAAGTACTATGTGTGGGATGACCCATACCTTTGGAGATGTGGGGCGGATCAAGTAATTCGGAGGTGCATACCACAAACCGAATTCCATTCAATCTTGGAAGCTTGCCACTCCTCCGAAAGAGGAGGCCATTTTGGACCTCAAAGGACGGCAAGAAAAATCCTAGATTGTGGATTTTGGGGGCCAACTCTTTTCAAGGACTCTTCTCATTTTTGTAAATCTTGTTCTCAATGTATTAGATTTGGTAATATCTCCAAGAAGGATGAAATCCCCAACAAACTATGCTATTTTGTGAGATTTTTGATGTATGGAGAATAGACTTCATGGGGCCATTCACAAATTCTAATGGTTTTCTCTACATTCTACTTGCCGTTGATTATGTGTCCAAATGGGTGGAAGCAATACCCACCCGGACGGACGATGCTAATGTGGTCCTTTCCTTTGTGAGAAATAACATCATTTGTAGATTTGGGTTGCCACGAGCAATCGTGAGCGACCAAAGTTCACATTTTTGCAATAAGAGAATGGAAGGGCTAATGAAGAAATATGGCATCATGCATAAAGTAGCTACGGCTTACCACCCACAAACAAACGGCCAATCCAAGGTTTTCAATCGGGAGATTAAACGCATCTTAGAAAGAATTGTGAAACCCAATAGGAAAGATTGGAGTGCTAAGCTCACCGATGCATTATGGGCCTACCAAACGGCATACAAAACGCCAATTGGCATGAGCCCCTTTTGGTTGGTGTATGGCAAGGTGACGATCGGATTTCCTATCGGTAAAGAATAAAAGTAATCGCGTTGTAAGTATAGTTTCTAAACCAACAGAAAATCCTTTTGTACAAAAGTTTTGGTTGTCACAAGTAACAAACCCAACAAAAATTAATAAACCGAAGTATTCAAACCTCGGGTCGTCTTCTCAAGGAACTGCAGGGAGGTGTTCTTATTATTAGTTATGGAAAACAGTGTTTTTGGGTTTTAAAAAGGTTTGAACAAGGGAAATAACTTGCAGGAATTAATAAATTAATAACTAATAAAACTCCTGGCAAGGTATGAAAATTTGGAAGTCCTATCCTAGTTATCCTTATCGATGGTGATGAGAATTGAGTTTTAATCCCACTTAGTTAACCTTTACTAAAGCAAAGGAAAGTCAAGTGGACTAATTAGTTTGATCTTTAGGTCCTAGCCAATTCCTAAGAAAGGACTAGAGTTATAGGAATTCAATTCAATTAGTAAAAATAACAATTATCAATCACGATGAGTTTGATAACTTAAGAGTCTCCAATTAATCAATTAAAGCCAAGAATATAAAAGGCTAAATAAAAATCATAAATCTGAAATACCTCAATTGCATTAATAATAGAAAATCAATCTAAACATAAAGAGTTCATAAACTAAATTGATAAAATAAATAAAAAGAACATTGAACCTGTAATGAAGATGAGCAGTCCTAAAATAAGAGAAATCCTAATCCTAAATCCTAAGAGAGAGGAGAGAACTTCTCTCTCTAAAAACTACATCTAAATTATGAAAAGTGAATAATGGAAGACTTGTCAATGAATGGATGCATTCTCCCACTTTATAGCCTCTAATCTGTGTTTTCTGGGCCAAAAACTGGGTAAAAAATATGCCAAAAATTGTCCCCAGCAATTTCTAGTACGTACATGTCGCGGGAAAGTGATGCGGAGGCGTCGTCCACACGTTCGCGAGGATTGGGTTTTCGCTAGGTCACACATCCGCGTGATCCACGCGTTTGTGTTGTCTGTCTTCGGGGCAGCTATGGCAAATTATATATTATTGCGAAGCCCCAGACGTTATCTTTCCAAAGCAACTAGAACCATCTCATTTGGACCTCTGTAGCTCATGTTATGACTATTTGAGTGCGAAGAGGTCAGGCTGGACAGCTTAGCAATTTCTTGTATTCCTTCCACTTTTGCATGCTTTCTTTCCATCCTCTGAGCCATTCCTGCCCTGTAATCTCTGAAATAACTTAACACACATATCAAGGCATCAAATGGTAATAAGAGAAGATTAAACATATCAAAATTAAGACCAAAGAAGCATGTTTTCAATCATAGCACAAAATCAGGAAGGAAAACGTAAACTCATGCAAATCATATGAATAAGTGTATGAAAGATTGATAAAATTCACTCAATTGAGCACAAGATAAACCATAAAATAGTGGTTTATCAGCCTCCCCACACTTAAACATTAGCATGTCCTCATGCTAAGCTCAAGAGAAGCTATAAAGGAGTGAAGAAGAATGGTAAAATGTATGAAATACAATCCTATCTATATGAATGTAGCTAAATGCAAAATGTTTCTACCTACTTGGTTAAAAGTAAATAAGCTCTTCAAGACAAACATAAATCAGATTTCACTAATTCAAATTATACAATAAAAGACAAATAAACTTGTAAGAATATAGCTCATGAAAGCAGGGAACATAGAATCAAGCATTGAACCCTCACTGGTAGTGTATATCACTCTGCTCTCTCAAGTGTCTAGGGTAATTCACTCTACTCTTCTCTAGTCATGCTTTCTAAACTTTGTTCTTCATCTAACTAATCAACAAATATTTAGTATACCAATGCAAACATCATGAGGTCTTTTCAGGGTTGTAATGGGGCTGAGGTAAAGGTAAGGATATATATATATATATATATATATATATATATATATATATATATATATATATATATATATATATATATATATATATAAGGCTAAGTGAGCTAACAAAGTGAATCCTTGATTAGTCTAAGATTTCACCTAACATATACATACTTTATATAATTTAAAATGCTTTACCTAGCTACCCAAATTTTTCCCACTTTTGTATTACATGCTCATGTATCAAACTTATTTTTGAATTTTGTCCCATGTGCATTGATCCTTTTTATTTTGCATTTGGGGTAATTCATATATATTTTTTTGTATCCCCTTATTTAATTACTTAATTTTTTTTAAACAATGCACATGGTAATTTAATTATTTTGATTTCACATGAGCATGCTTCCCAAATGGTAATTTAATTATTTTGATTTCACATGAGCATGCTTCCCAAATTTTCAAATAACTTATTCAATTTAATTTCCTACTTTTTCCTATCATCCCATGTTCCCATAAAATTTCTCACACTTAAATTATACACAATATCTATCTTAAGCTAACCAAGGATTCAACTTGGAATTTTTATTTTGTTTTTCTGCTTAAGGCTAGTAATGTGGTTATGAAATAGAAGGAGGTTAAAAAGTTCAAAGTGGCTAACAAGGGTGACATAAAAGGGTAAGCTTATTTGGGATAAGTGAGCAAAAACAAGTAATGGCCTCAATCATATGCAAGCATGTAAATACACTAAATAATGGACATATAGAATGGAACAAAGCAAATATTGCAATTATAGAGAAGAAAACACACAAAAATAAAAATTTATGGTTAAATAATGTAACCATATAAATAAGCTCAAAATCTCACAGGTTGTGTGTTCTTTGGCTCAAAAACCATGTTCCAAATACAACTTCCAAACAGGTTTAACACAAATTTTTCAATTTAAATTAGTGAAATACTATAAAAATTTCTGGAAAAAGAAAATATTACTTCAACCAAGTAGTAACTAAATGCACAAAATCAAACAAACATGCGAATGCAACAACTAACTACAAAGAAAATTTAAACATTGGTGTTGGGACAGGAAGGTACTAACCCACGGAGATTGGTATCGATCTCCCCACACTTAAAGATTGCACCATCCTCGGTGCATGCTAAGATGTGCAAGTGGACGGGTTGCTTCAACTAATGCTTTTTTTTCCAAAAATTGTGCAGATGGACTTGTCTGTCTCCCCATGTAAACGTCTTCTGGTTCCCTTCTGAGTGGCCATCCTGAAAGAAAAAGGGAAGAAAAGTAACCCAGAAATAAAGATAAGAAAATAAATGAAGTATGGGTGGGTTAATGCCAAATGATAAGGGTCTCAATTACATGGTAGCTACAACATGCAAGTGAGAAAATAATAGAAGCACATAGCATACCAGTGGTGCAAAATTTGCAACAAAGGGGGAAAGTGTGGGTAATGAAAGATAGTATAAGTTCATATCAATGCAAAATAATATAAGTATCATGAAGGAGTAGCATTGACTTATGAAGAATAATACCCAGTCAGAGTAAAACAAGTCATTAGGCACCAGAATAATTCAAGAAAAGATATAACAGTTGAAAAATTTTTTTTAACACCAATGGAAAAATAATAAATTTAGAAAAGAAAATAAAAATATGCACAAAATCAAAAAGATGAAGAAGAAGAAAGTAAGAAAGGATAAGAAAAATTAGGATTGGGGAAGAAAAGATAAGATATTTTGGCTGATTTAGATTAGTTGTGCGCCGCATGTGACGCGGACGCGTGAGTGACGCGGTTGTGTGGTGTGCGATAAGCTCAGGTGACGCGGACGCATGGGTCACGCGATCGCGTGGCCTGATTTGTGCGATTGACGCGAGTGCAGCTCGCGTTCGTTGATGAGCGGATATTTTATACGCTTTTTGGGGTTAATTTCATATAGTTTTTAGTATGTTTTAGTTAGTTTTTAGTTTATTTTCATTAGTTTCTAGGAAAAATTTATATTCCTGGACTTTACTATGATTTTGTGTGTTTTTCTATAATTTCAGGTATTTTCTGGTTGAAATTGAGGGAGCTGAGCAAAAATCTGATTCAGGCTGAAAAAGGACTGCTGATGCTGTTGGGTCCTGACCTCTCTACACTCGGAATGGAATTTCTGGAGATACAGAAATCCAATTGATGCGCTTCCAATTTCGTTGGAAAGTAGACATCCAGGGCTTTCCAGCAATATATAATAGTCCATACTTTGCTTAAGGATAGACGATGTAAACTGGCGTTCAATGCCAGTTCCATGTTGCAGTCTGGCGTCCAGCGCCAGAAACACGTTACAAGTTGGAGTTCAACGCCAGACACAGGTTACAGCCTGGCGTTGAACGCCCAAAGCAGCCCAGGCACGTGAGAAGCTTTAGTCTCAGCCCCAGCACACACCAAGTGGGCCCCAGAAGTGGATTTCTGCACTATCTATCATAGTTTACTCATTTTCTGTAAACCTAGGCTACTAGTTTAGTATTTAAACAACTTTTAGAGACTTATTTTGGATCTCATGACATTTTAGATCCGGACTTTGTACTTTTTGACGGCATGAGTCTCTAAACTCCATTGAGGAGCTCTGCTGTGTCTCGATGAATTAATGCAAGTATTTCTATTTTCCATTCAAACATGCGTGTTCCTATCTAAGATATCCATTCGCACTTCAACATGAATGTGATGAACGTGACAATCATCATCATTCCCCCACGAACGTGTGCCTGACAACCACTTTCGTTCCACCATAAAATGAATGAATATCTCTTGGATCTCTTAATCAGAATCTTCGTGGTATAAGCTAGATTGATGGCAGCATTCAAGAGAATCCGGAAAGTCTAAACCTTGTCTATGGTATTCCGAGTAGGATTCAGGGATTGAATGACTGTGACGAGCTTCAAACTCGCGAGTGCTGGGCGTAGTGACAGATGCAAAAGGATAGTAAATCCTATTCCGGTACGATTGAGAACCTGCAGATGATTAGCTGTGCGGTGACAGCGCATCTGGACCCTTTTCACTGGAAGGATGGATGGTAGCCATTGACAACGGTGATCCACCAACACACATCTTGCCATAGGAGGACTTGCGTGCGTGAATCAGAAAATAGAGGAAAGCAGAATTTCAGAAGACAAAGCATCTCCAAAACTCCAACATATTCTCCATCATTGCATACAAGTATAATTTGTGTTCTGCCCTTTTTACTTTTTTTTTACAATTCAAACTAAAAATTATTATTGATATTATATCCTGACTAAGAATTACGAGATAACCATAGCTTGCTTCAAGCCAACAATGTCCGTGGGATCGACCCTTACTCACGTAAGGTATTACTTGGATGACCCAGTGCACTTGCTGGTTAGTTGTGCGAAATTGTAAGAGAGTAATGTGAACATTGACATTACAATTTCGTGCACCAAGTTTTTGGCGCCGTTGCCGGGGATTGTTTGAGTTTGAACAACTGACGGTGAATCCTGTTGCTTAGATTAGGAAAATTTTGTCTTTTGGGTCAGAGTCTTTTATATTCTTTTCAAAAAAAAATTTTTTTTTAAAAAAAAATATTTTTTCTTAGTTATTAAAAATACTTCTTCAAAACAAGTGTTACATTTACAGCTCAATTGGCTAGAGCATTGGTCTATGTTCTTGATGATTAGGCACTGGTTTTATTAAAAATCTTTTTCAAAAATAATTTTTCTTGATCTTGTGCCAAACTTTAAGTTTGGTGTTTTCTTGTTAATCTTTCTATAATTTTTGAAAATTTTAGTTTGGTTTTCTAAAAATTTTAAGTTTGGTGTTCCTTCTTCATGTTCTTGTTGTTCTTGTGAGTCTTCAAGGCGTTCTTGAGTTTTCCTTGTGTCTTGATCTTAAAATTTTTAAGTTTGGTGTTCCTTGGTGTTTTCCCTCCAAAATTTTCGAAAACAAGGAGCATTAGATCTAAAAATTTTTAAATCTTGTGCTATCTTATTATTTTTCTCTCTCCTCTTTAAATTCAAAAATAATTTTTCTCTCTATTTTAAAGCAAATTTTTGAAATTTACCTTTAAAATTCAGATTTTTATTTCAAAATTTAAAACCTTTTTCAAAAAAAAAAAATTTCATATCTTTTTCAAAACTTCCTAACTACTTTCTCTCTCCTCATTTTTTCGAAAATCTTCACCCATTTTTATTTATTTTATTTTAATTTATTTTGTTTTTGAAATAAATAAATAATTAAATAAATAAAAATATTTCTTCTCTATTTTACATCATCTCCTTTTCTCCATCATGGATCTAAGCGGAAATGAACAGTCTAGAAGGACTCTGGGGTCATTTGCTAACCCCTCTACTGCTTCATATGGGAGTAGTATCTGCATACCCTCCATTGGAGTCAGTAGCTTTGAGTTGAATCCTCAGCTCATTATCATGCTGCCAGTATTTCAGTCTCCCACAGGAAGAACCTACAGAGTTTTTGGCACAGTTTTTACAAATTGCTGACACAGTACATGACAAGGAAGTAGATCAGGATGTCTACAGATTATTACTGTTCCCATTTGCTATAAAAGACCAAGCTAAGAGGTGGTTAAATAATCAACCTAAGGCTAGCATAAAGACATGGAAACATCTGACAGAAAAATTCCTGAATCAATACTTTCCTCCAAAACGGATTACACAGCTAAGGCTGGACATCCAAGGCTTTAAACAAGGAGATAATGAATATCTTTATGATACCTGGGAGAGATACAGAGAGATGCTAAGAAAATGCCCCTCTGAAATATTTTCAGAGTGGGTTCAGTTAGACATCTTCTATTATAGGCTTACAGAAAGAGCTCAGATCTCTCTAGATTACTCAGCTGGTGGATCTATCTACATGAGAAAGATAATTGAAGAAGCTCAAGAGCTCATTGATACAGTTGCCAAAAAACAGCATCTGTACCTAAGCAGTGACCCTTGCATGAAAGAAGAGGCTAAAACAGTAACTACTGAACCCAGTCCTGCTGAACAAGCTATTGAATTCAATCAGCAATTGGACTTTCTAACACAGCAGTTAGCCGAATTCAAAGATAGACTACAAGAGACAAGGATGGCTAATATAAATATGGAAGAACAATTGAAGCAAACAAAACAGCAGCTGTCAAAACAAATAACAGAAGAATGCCAAGCAGTTCAATTAAGAAGTGGGAAAACATTAAATACCCCATCTCAAGGCAGCAGGAAGCCAAGAAATGAGCAAACCACCCAAAATCCATCTGAGGACAGTAAGAGCCCAGGAAAAAATAATTCTGGCGTTAAAACGCCAGAGATTGGGTGGAAGGCTGGCGCTGAATGCCCAGACCATGCTCAGGACTGGCGTTCAACGCCAGAAACAAGCAAGGAACTGGCGTTGAACGCCCAAAAGAAGCACAGTTCTGGCGTTCAGACGCCAAGAGCAGATGAGGAGTTGGCGTCTAACGTCACTCCAGCTTCTAACTCTGGCACTCAATTGCTAGAGAGGGATCAGACACACACAAGTGCTGATGACAATCCATCTAAAAAGGCTTCTTCAACCACTTCTGTAGGAAATAAATCTACAGCAACCAAGGTTGAGGAATATAAAGCCAATATACCTTATCCTCAAAAACTCCACCAAGAGGAGCAGGATAAGCAATTTTCTCGCTTTGCAGATTATCTCAGGACTCTTGAAATAAAGATTCCGTTTGCAGAAGCACTTGAGCAAATACCTTCGTACGCCAAGTTCATGAAAGAGATCTTGAGTCATAAGAAGGATTGGAGAGAAACTGAAAGAGTTCTCCTCACTGAAGAATGCAGTGCAGTCATTCTGAAAAGCTTTCCTGGAAAGCTTAAAGATCCCGGAAGCTTTCTGATACCATGCACATTAGAGGGAAATTGCACTAGGACAGCTTTATGCGATCTTGGCACAAGCATCAACCTGATACCTGCATCCACCATCAGAACGCTTGGTTTAACTGAAGAAGTTAAACCAACCCGGATATGTCTCCAACTTGCTGATGGCTCCATTAAATACCCATCAGGCGTGATTGGAGGAGCACAAGAGTGCTACTCTCATTCTAGGAAGACCTTTCCTAGCAACTGGACGAACTCTCATTGATGTCCAAAAGGGGGAAGTCACCCTGAGAGTCAATGAGGATGAGTTTAAATTGAATGCTGTCAATGCCATGCAGCATCTAGACACACTAAAAGACTGCATGAAAGTTGATCTTATTGACTCTCTGGTGGAGGAGATCAACATGGCTGAGAGTCTCGAATTAGACCTGGAAGACATCTTTAAAGGTGTTCCGCCTGATCTAGAGGATTCAGAGGAATTGAAAGAGCCTCTGAAATTTTCTTAGGGAGAGGAAAAACCTCCTAAACCCGAGCTCAAACTATTACCACCATCCCTGAAATATGCATTTCTGG
The DNA here is from genome assembly GCF_059453495.1 of Arachis ipaensis. NCBI lineage: Eukaryota > Viridiplantae > Streptophyta > Magnoliopsida > Fabales > Fabaceae > Arachis > Arachis ipaensis. The sequence continues at coordinate 35,527,886 of NC_142437.1, forward strand.
GAGAAGGTGATACTTTTCCAGTGATCATAAGCTCTGCTTTAAATCCACAGGAAGAGGAAGCACTAATCCAAGTGCTAAGGACACACAAGGAAGCTCTTGGGTGGTCCATAAGTGACCTTAGGGGCATAAGCCCAGCTAGATGCATGCACAAAATCCTATTGGAGGATGATGCTAAGCCAGTGGTTCAACCACAGAGGCGGCTAAATCTAGCAATGAAGGAAGTGGTGCAGAAAGAGGTCACTAAATTACTGGAGGCTGGGATTATTTATCCTATTTCTGATAGCCCCTGGGTGAGTCCTGTTCAAGTTGTCCCTAAAAAGGGAGGCATGACAGTGATTCATAATGAAAAAAATAAACTCGTTCCTACAAGAACAGTTACAGGGTGGCGCATGTGTATTGATTACAGAAGGCTCAATACAGCCACCAGAAAGGATCATTTTCCTTTACCATTCATAGACCAGATGCTAGAAAGACTAGCAGGTCATAATTACTACTGCTTTTTGGATGGCTATTCAGGCTACAACCAAATTGCAGTAGATCCCCAGGATCAAGAGAAAACAGCATTCACATGTCCATCTGGAGTATTTGCTTACAGAAGGATGCCTTTTGGGCTGTGTAATGCGCCTACAACCTTTCAGAGATGCATGCTCTCTATTTTCTCTGATATGGTGGAAAAATTTCTTGAAGTCTTCATGGATGACTTCTCAGTATATGGAGACTCATTCAGCTCCTATCTTGATCACCTGACACTGGTTTTGAAAAGATGCCAAGAGACCAACCTGGTTTTAAACTGGGAAAAATGTCACTTTATGGTGACTGAAGAGATTGTCCTTGGGCATAAAATTTCAAACAAGGGAATAGAGGTGGATCAAGCTAAAATAGAGGTAATTGAAAAATTACCACCATCTGCCAATGTTAAGGCAATCAGAAGTTTTCTGGGGCATGCAGGATTCTATAGGAGGTTTATAAAGGATTTTTCAAAAATTGCAAAACCTCTAAGCAACCTGCTAGCTGCCGACACACCATTTGTGTTTGACACAGAGTGCCTGCAGGCGTTTGAAACTCTGAAACCTAAACTGGTCACAGCACTAGTTATCTCTGCACCAGACTGGACATTACCATTCGAATTAATGTGTGATGCCAGTGATCACGCCATTGGTGCAGTGCTGGGGCAGAGGCATGACAAGCTTCTGCATGTCCTTTATTATGCTAGCCGTGTTTTGAATAATGCCCAGAAAAATTACACAACCACAGAAAAAGAATTGCTTGTAGTGGTTTATGCCATTGACAAGTTTAGATCATACTTAGTAGGATCAAAGGTGATTGTGTACACAGATCATGCTGCTCTTAAATATCTACTCACAAAGCAGGATTCAAAACCCAGACTCATAAGATGGGTGTTGCTTCTGCAAGAGTTTGATATAGAAATAAGAGACAGAAAAGGGACAGAAAACCAAGTGGCTGACCATCTGTCCCGGATAGAACCAGTGGAAGGGGCATCCTCTCCCTCTATTGAGATCTCTGAAACCTTTTCGGATGAGCATTTGTTCGCCATTCAGGAATTACCATGGTTTGCAGACATTGCAAACTACAAAGCTGCAAGGTTCATTCCCAAGGAGTACAGCAGGCAACAAAAGAAAAAATTAATTACTGATGCAAAGTACTACTTGTGGGATGAACCCTATCTCTTTAAGAGATATGCAGACGGAATAATCCATAGGTGTGTGCCTAGAGAAGAAGCACAGAGGATCCTATGGCATTGCCATGGATCACAATATGGAGGCCATTTCGGAGGTGAGCGAACAGCCACCAAGGTCCTCCAATATGGTTTCTACTGGCCTACACTCTATAGAGATTCCCGAGAGTTTGTACGTAACTGTGACAGTTGCCAGAGAGCTGGTAATTTGCCTCATAGTTATGCCATGCCTCAACAAGGAATCTTGGAGATTGAGTTGTTTGATGTATGGGGAATTGATTTCATGGGGCCTTTCCCACCATCATACTCAAACACTTATATTCTGGTGGCAGTTGACTATGTATCAAAATGGGTAGAGGCCATTGCCACACCCACCAATGATACTAAAACAGTACTAAGGTTCCTCTTGAAACATATATTCTGCAGATTTGGTGTCCCTAGGGTACTAATCAGTGATGGGGGCACTCACTTCTGCAACAAACAGCTTTACTCTGCCATGGTCCGGTATGGGATTCGCCATAAGGTGGCAACTCCATATCATCCGCAGAAAAAAGGACAAGTTGAAGTTTCTAACAGAGAACTAAAAAGAATCCTGGAATGGACTGTGAGTACCCATAGAAAGGATTGGGCACGAAGCTTGGATGATGCTTTGTGGGCTTACAGAACAGCATTCAAGACTCCTATAGGGACCTCTCCATACCAACTCGTGTATGGTAAGGCATGCCACCTGCCTGTGGAACTGGAACATAAAGCCTACTGGGCAACCAGATTCCTAAACTTTGATGCCAAATTAGCTGGAGAAAAAAGATTGCTCCAGCTGAATGAGCTAGAGGAATTCAGATTCACTGCTTTCGAAAATGCCAAGCTTTATAAAGAAAAATAAAAAAGGTGGCATGACAGAAAGCTGTCATCTAGAATCTTTGAACCAGGACAAAAGGTTCTGTTGTTTAACTCTAGGCTCAGGCTATTTCCCGGGAAACTGAAGTCCCGGTGGAGGGGACCATATGTGATTACAAGTGTATCACCATATGGTTATATGGAGCTTCAAGATATTGATTCTGATAAGAAGTTCATTGTTAATGGACAAAGAATCAAGCACTATCTTGAAGGCAATGTTGAGCAAGAGTGCTCAAGGCTGAGGCTAGATTAAAAAACTCAGCAAGGTCCAGCTAAAGACAATAAAGAAGCGCTTGCTGGGAGGCAACCCAGCCATGGGGCATCACTTCCTCTAAGCATTTTGCCCTATTTTTGATTTTATTTGTTTATATAAAGTTCATTGACACTAAGGTAAAGAGTCAATTGTATAAGTTTATAGGGTTACAAAAGGATTCCGCACACAAAACAGAGAAAAAGAGCTCACTGGCAAGAAAACGCCAGTAAAAGTCTGTTTTGGACGCCCAAAAGAAGCATCCACTGGGCGTTGAACGCCAGTAAGGATAGCCATCTGGGCGTTCAGAAAAACGCCCAGTGACAAAGGAGTTCCTGGCGTTCAACGCCAGAAAGAAGCAACAGCTGGGCGTTGAACACCCAGGAGAAGCAGCAGTTGGGCGTTGAACACCCAAAACATGCAGCGTTTGGGCGTTCAAACGCCAGGATGGTAGGGAGGAGGTAAATTCGTTTTTACTTCAAATTTTTCATTTTAATTTTAATTTTTATGTTTCAATTCATGATTTCTTGCATAAACATGTTACAAACCCTGATTTCTAAAATCCCTAATTTCTAAAAACCCTACTTTAAAAATATCAAATGTATCTTAATCCATAAGCACAAATCCTTTTTTCAATCCAATTCAACTCTTTTTCAAAATTTTCAAAACAAATCTATCTCTTTTCATTCAAAAATCCAATTCAACTAATCAATATTAAAAAAAAAATCTCCATATTATCTTTTTCGAAAATCCAAATCTATCTTATTCAAATATCTTTCATATCTCTTCAATTTTAAATTATATCTTTTCTTATCACACTTATTTCTTTTTAAATCATATCTTCTATCTTATCTTTCCCCCTATTTTCGAAAACCCATTCGGCCTCCTTCCTCTCAATCACCATTCAACACTAGCTCTCCTTCTATCACTCTCCTTTCTTTTCTTTTGCTTGAGGACAAGCAATCCTCTAAGTTTGGTGTGTTTATCCGTGATCACTAAACCATACCCACTAAGATCATGGCTCCTAAAGGAAAATAACCCACTCCAAGAGGCAAGAAAGAGAGTGTTCCAAAACCACTTTGGAATCAAGGGAGGTTCTTAACCAAAGAACATTCAGACCATTACTACAAAATAATGGGTCTAAGATTTGTGATCCCGAAAGTCAAGTTTGATCTGAAAGAAGATGAATACCCGGAGATCCAAGAGCAGATTCGAAACAGGAACTGGGAAGTCCTAGCTAATCCTGAAACGAAAGTGGGAAGGAATATGGTTCAGGAATTCTACGCTAATCTGTGACAAACAGACAGGCAGAGAATATCTGGAGCTGCCCTCTATGACTATAGGACTGTGGTCAGAGGAAAGATCGTTCACATCCACCCTGACAAAATCAGGGAGATCTTTAAGCTACCTCAGCTGAAAGATGACCCAGACTCCTTTAATAGGAGAATGATGAGAACAAACAAGGGTCTGGATAAGATTCTAGAGGATATATGCATCCCTGGAGCCAGGTGGACCACCAGCACGAGGGGTGTCCCAAATCAACTCAAGAGAGAAGATCTCAAACCAGTCGCCAGAGGATGGCTGGACTTCATTGGGCATTCTATATTGCCCACCAGCAACCATTCTGAAGTCAATACTAGAAGAGCAGTGATGATCCATTGCATTATGTTGGGAAAAGAAGTAGAAGTTCATCAACTGATCCCATCTGAATTCTACATACTTCCCAACAAGAACTCCAAGGATGCCAGGCTGGCTTATCCAAGCCTAATCTCTATGCTCTGCAAAGATGCTGGAGTAAAGATGGGAATAACAGAGTATATCTCAGTGGAGCAACCAATCACTAAAATCACAATGGAAAAACAACAAATGAAGGATGACCCCATCAAGAGGAGGGCGCAAGAATTCCTACCAGAACTCCCTCAATTTGAATATTGGGAGCATCTTGAGGCATCTGTCACTAAGTTGCAAGAAACCATGGACCAAATGAAGGAAGAACAGCAAAATCAAAACAGCATGCTTTGCAAACTGCTCAGAGAACAAGAAGTGCAAGGGCGTGAATTAAGAGAACTAAAGCGTCAGAAACTATCTCTTGAAGGGCCAAGCACTCCACAGACTAAAGAGGCATCCGCTTCCCAAAGTCAAGGTTGTTGAGTTCTGATCTTAACCTTAACCCTGTGATAACTTTTTTTCTATTATTTGAGTTTCACCTTAGGAGTCATATAATGGTAACTAGTATTTATATTTTGATTTTATCCCCAATTAAGCTATAATTTATTTTTCTCATCATCATTAAACATGAATAAAATAGAAGATTTTCTTTAAAACAAGGAGGCAATAATTTTTGAGTTTTTAATAAAACAAATTCTAATTGTTTACATGTGGTGGCAATGCTTTCTGCCTTCTGAATGAATGCTTGAACAGTGCATATGTCTTTGGAATTTGATGTTCTTGAAGGTTAAATATGTTGGCTCTTGAAAGAATGATAAACACGAGACATGTTATTGGTAATCTGAAAAATCATAAAAATGATTCTTGAAGCAAGAAAAAGCAGTGAATACAAAGCTTGCAAAAAAAAAAAGCAAGCAGAAAAAGCCAATAACCCTTAAAACCAAAAGGCAAGGGTAATAAAAAGGATCCAAGGCTTTGAGCATCAGTGGATAGGAGGGCCTAAGGAAATCAAATCCTGGTCTAAGCGGCTAAACCAAGCTGTCCCTAACCTTGTGCTTGTGGCGTGAAGGTGTCAAGTGAAAACTTGAGACTGAGCGGTTAAAGTCAAGGTCCAAAGCAAAGAGAAGAGTGTGCTTAAGAACCCTGGACACCTCTAATTGGGGGCTTTAGCAAAGCTGAGTCACAATCTGAAAAGGTTCACCCAATTATGTGTCTGTGGCATTTATGTATCCGGTGGTAATACTGGAAAACAAAATGCTTAGGGCCACAGCCAAGACTCATAAAAGTAGCTGTGTTCAAAAATCAACATACTGAACTAGGAGAATCAATAACACTATCTGAATTTTAAGTTCCTATAGATGCCAATCATTCTGAGCTTCAATGGATAAAGTGAGATGCCAAAACTGTTCGGAAGCAAAAAGCTACTAGACCCGCTTATTTAATTAGAATTTGAGCTTCACTCAAAAACTCTGAGATATTATTGTTTCTTGACTCATTTGTGTTCTATATTATTTATCTAGTTGCTTGAGGACAAGCAACAGTTTAAGTTTGGTGTTGTGATGAGCGGATATTTTATACGCTTTTTGGGGTTAATTTCATATAGTTTTTAGTATATTTTAGTTAGTTTTTAGTTTATTTTCATTAGTTTCTAGGAAAAATTTATATTTCTGGACTTTACTATGAGTTTGTGTGTTTTTTTGTAATTTCAGGTATTTTCTGGCTGAAATTGAGGGAGCTGAGCAAAAATCTGATTCAGGCTGAAAAAGGACTGCTGATGCTGTTGGGTCCTGACCTCTCTGCACTCGAAATGGAATTTCTGGAGCTACAGAGGTCCAATTGACGCGCTTCTAATTGCGTTGGAAAGTAGACATCCAGAGCTTTCCATCAATATATAATAGTCTATACTTTAATCAAGGATAGATGACGTAAACTGGCGTTCAACGCCAGTTCCATGTTGCAGTCTGGCGTCCAGCGCCAGAAACACGTTACAAGTTGGAGTTCAACGCCAGAAACAGGTTACAGCCTGGCGTTGAACGCCCAAAACAGCCCAGGCACGTGAGAAGCTTTAGTCTCAGCCCCAGCACACACCAAGTGGGCCCCAGAAGTGGATTTCTGCACTATCTATCATAGTTTACTCATTTTCTGTAAACCTAGGCTACTAGTTTAGTATTTAAACAACTTTTAGAGACTTATTTTGGATCTCATGACATTTTAGATCTGGACTTTGTACTTTTTGACGGCATGAGTCTCTAAACTCCATTGTTGGGGGTGAGGAGCTCTGCTGTGTCTCGATGAATTAATGCAAGTATTTCTGTTTTCCATTCAAACATGCGTGTTCCTATCTAAGATATCCATTCGCACTTCAACATGAATATCATGAACGTGACAATCATCATCATTACCCCACGAACGCGTGCCTGACAACCACTTCCGTTCTACCGTAGAATGAATGAATATCTCTTGGATCTCTTAATCAGAATCTTCGTGGTATAAGCTAGATTGATGGCAGCATTCAAGAGAATCCGGAAAGTCTAAACCTTGTTTGTGGTATTCCGAGTAGGATTCAAGGATTGAATGACTGTGACGAGCTTCAAACTCGCGAGTGCTGGGCGTAGTGACAGACGCAAAAGGATAGTAAATCCTATTCCGGTACGATTGAGAACTTACAGATGATTAGCCGTGCGGTGACAGCGCATCTGGACCCTTTTCACTGGAAGGATGGATGGTAGCCATTGACAACGGTGATCCACCAACACACAGCTTGCCATAGGAGGACTTGCGTGCGTGAATCAGAAAACAGAGGAAAGCAAAATTTTAGAAGACAAAGCATCTCCAAAACTCCAACATATTCTCCATCATTGCATACAAGTATAATTTGTGTTCTGCCCTTTTTACTTTTTTTTTTACAATTTAAACTAAAAATTATTATTGATATTATATCCTGATTAAGAATTACGAGATAACCATAGCTTACTTCAAGCCAACAATCTCCGTGGGATCGACCCTTACTCACGTAAGGTATTACTTGGACGACCCAGTGCACTTGCTGGTTAGTTGTGCGAAATTGTAAGAGAGTAATGTCAACATTGACATCACAATTTCGTGCACCATTCGTGCAACTCTCTGTTTCAAACTCATTTTGTCAAAATTTAAGGTGACGCGGTCGCGTGGGTGATGCGATCGCGTGAATGGCCATATTTTGAAAATGACGCGGACGCGTGGCGCACGCGGTCGCGTGAGAAGACTTGGGCTTCCAGCACGAGTTCAGCCCCATTACAGCCCAACATACTGCCATACACCCCTTTACGTCGATTTTACAAAGCCACGCGTTCGCGTGGGTGATGCGGACGCATGGGAGGCATGTTTTCAAAATGAAGCAGCCGTGTGGTCGACGCGGTCGCGTGGGCATATTTGTGCCTAAGGCACGCCTCTAGCCACGCTTTCGCGTGACTCTCTGTTCACTTTTCTTTTCTTCCTAATGCACATGTGACGCGGATGCGTTAGCAACGCTTACGCGTCGCGTGCATTTTTTATTTATTTATTTTTTGTAGAATGCAAAATGCAATGCTAATGTGGATGTTATGAATAATTCCAGGTTCAATGAAATAAAATAAAACTTAAAAACAAACAAAACGAAATAAAATTAAAATTGAAAAAGGAACGATCATACCATGGTGGGTTGTCTCCCACCTAGCACTTTTAGTTAAAGTCCTTAAGTTGGACATTTGGGGAGTCCTTTGTTATGGTGGCTTGTGCTTGTACTGAACCTTGAATCTCCACCAATGTTTGCAATTCCAGTATCTTCCGGGATCCCAAACTAGGCGCAGAAAGCCGTCAAGCAAGTTAAAGCAAGTGACAAGGCCCCAAGAGTGTTGATTGCTAGAATGAATTCCGGGGTCCCAAACCTTGCTTTTGCACCCATCTTCTTGTTGATCATCATGATTCCATCCGGGTGGCACGCAATTGA